>NC_142795.1:22642227-22801428 GCF_049724085.1 Artemia sp. Qi Xiang Cuo
TAAATATTTGTCTAGTTTTGTAAATATTTATAACGAAAATCAGGAGGATTGATTAGTGTTTTTTAATTTATTTTTTTAATATTCACTTTGCAATATGACTATAGCAAAGAAATTTGGCATCGCCATGAAGATTTTGGTGAAAATAAAAGTGTATCTATTTATCTATTTTATTCTGATGAAAAATATTGTCTGAATACAATACCTTTTGTGCAATGTATAACATCATTGCAGTTCTATCATGTACCTCTTTTGTTCTTTAAATTCATTTGGACGAGACGTCATTCAAATGAATTTTTTTTTTCAAAATTAAGGCTCTAAAATATAGTCAGCCGAAAGTTGCAGGTCATGTCCATAACCCATCAAAATATTGCCAAGCCCCTTTGGTGGGGCCTGTGTCCTAGGTTGGGAATTTCGGCTGTAGACACAGTACACGCTGTAGTTACAGCGTAACACCGTAGACACACTCTTATGCTTTAGATGGCTCACCCATCTCATAACTCTTTGTTTCTTCTAATACTTGAACCTTGCTTCGAATACCTTCAATGCCAATTATTAGTTAGGTTTTGTTAAAGCTCTCGATATAATATTCGAATAGTAAGATGTTTTCGCTTAAATAAACTAGAGCTAACTGGGATGACACTGATTTGGTAATCAAGATCATGACGAGCTAACTGGGATGACACTGATTTGGTAATTAAGATAATGACTTTGATCGTTCTCTAATAACTTACATTTAGACCCATTATAAAAAGTACTTTCAAGAGAAAAAAGAGAGTACTTGAGAGTACTTGCAAGAGATACAAATTTGTAATTGAAAGAAAAATTAAATTGAAGCTGATGCTCTGATGTAGGTAGTTTTATCAACAGTCATTTTTGAAGCTCTGCAATGAAAACTTTCTACCCACCTGTTGATAAATTGTATATGTCGGAGGATCACAACATAGGGATTCATAACTGTCAAACACAGATTTCAAGCGCAGTTGGGTTGTTAAATAAATCACCCAAACTGTTAAAAACACCTAGTCTAGGTGATGAATAATTCAATATTTTGGGGATTGCATTGACAGATGTTAGAAGAATTAAACCTAAATCTATCTATATCCTCACGGTGCGAAGAAATCCAATTGATTTTGATTGGGATTGGATCCAATTGCTTGGGAGATGCTATGATTAGATCATTAGAAACCGAAAGGAAAAAACATTAAAACTGGTAAGGTTTCATTAAAGACAGCTCTAATGCCCTTTGATAGCTTATAGGACCATATTTTGCTCCTTCAGTCCTAAGCATTTAATGTGATCTTGAAGAGCCTTTACTAGACTCTTTACTGCTCTAAAAAGGTAATCAGTGGTGTTTTCTTAAGGCCTAAAAACCGTTCTTAAAGACTGGATAGAACTTATGCAGTTTGTCTTGCTGAGTAACAAGTAGTTTAAACCACCGTTAGAGGCGACATTGCCAAGACTATATTGCTTCAGCCAAAGGGAAGAATTCCTCAGGGAAAACGTAAGTGCTACCGTTTTTCAATATTAAATAGTGTGTTTACATTTTTTTATTGCATAATAACATGTTAGTTTCATTAATATTGTGGGTGGCAAAATAACATCCATTTTACCTTCCATGTCACAACAAAACTGCTGAAAGAAAATTGATTAGACTTCTACATAGCAATTTTGATTTTAAATTTTAATATATTTTTAGGTCTGTGGCCGATATCAGACATCCCCAACAGGCGTCTACACATCTCCAGACTATCCTGCTGAATATGGCAATGATCTTGATGAATGTTATGGATTGACTGTGCCATCTGGTGATATTGCAAAGATCTCCTTTGATGACTTCAATACTGAAGTAGACAATGACGTCCTCACTGTAAGTTACTTTAATTGTCATGATGTCTGTAGCAGAGAATTTTAGAAGTAATTATCTAATTTTAGTTTGGTCCATTAACAAAATATTTCTGGGGTACAGGATGTGTTTTTGTTATCCCGTCCTTCAACTACTACTACTACTACTACTAACAACTCACCGCAGCACCAAGCCGCCTGAGGCCAACACAGCTACGCATGCTCCTCCTCCACCCCAATCTATTCAAAGCCTCCCTTTTTACACCCGCCCACGAAGTTCCCGTTTCCTTTAAATTTTTATATGACGTCCTCCACCCCAGACGGGGACGACCTGCTTTCCGTTTAGCCCTAGATGGTTGGCCGAAAAGAGCAATCTTCGGCAATCTATTATCCTTCATCCGCACAACGCGCCCTAGCCACCTCAACCTTTCTTTCATTATAGCCCTAGAAAGCGGTATTGAACCACATTTTTCGTATAGCCTATTGTTTGAAATGCGGTCAGTCAGCCGGGAACCCAGAGCAATCCTTAAGCAATTTCTCTGGAAAACATCTAGCAAATCTTCATCCGCTTTTCGTAGCGCCCATTCTTCAGAGTCATATTTGACCACTGTCATTACTATAGCTTCTAAGATTCTAATCTTGGGTTGCTGACTTATCTTCCTATTCTTCCATGCTTTTTTTAACTGTGAAAAAACACCCTGAGCTTTGGCTATTCTATATTTAACATCTTCACTACTCCCACCATCTTTACTAATAATACTACCAAGGTAAGTGAAGCTGCCCACCTGATCAATCTTTTCATTACCCAACGTCACCATTCCATCTTCACTTATTTCTAGCTTCAGTGATTTAGTCTTCCTAACATTTATTATCAAACCAATTCTAGCACCCTGAACTCGCAAAACCTCAAAAACTTCATTCATTTTGCTCACACTTTCACCTAGGATGCTTAAATCATCAGCATAATCCATGTCCAGGAGACTTTTTCCTTCCCATTTGATTCCGTGGTCTCCCATTGCCTTTCCTGCGCTCCTTAAAACAAAGTCCATCAAAATAATCAGTACAAAGGGGGATAGAACACAACCCTGCTTAACTCCTGATTTAATACAAAACCAGCTGCTTACCTCATTTCCTACCTTAACCGCAGCAGTGTTTTCTCGTACATAGCACGAATCACTTTAATGTAGTTGTCTGGTATACCATACATGGATAAAACCTTTACTAAAGCTTCTCTATCAGAAGAATCAAATGCTTGCTCGTAATCTATAAAACTAAGGACCAAAGGTGTTTGATAACTCAGGCACTTCTCAATTATTAACCTAAGAGTGAACATTTGGTTGACACATCCTCTACCTTTTCTAAAACCGCACTGTTCTTCTCTTATAACTTTGTCTACAGCATCTCTCAGTCTAAAAAGTATCATATTATTAAGTAATTTGCTGTCTACAGAGAATAGACCAATTCCTCAATAATAACAACACTGATTCTTATCACTTTTATTAATAAAGTTGAAGGTTGTCCTAAAATCGTTAGGTACTTTCCCTTTCTCAAAAAGTCATATCTAAAATCTTCAGAAGCTTGATTGTAGCCTCAGAGCCACCATTAAGAAACTCATTTACCACCCTATAAGCACCTGGAGCCTTATTACTCTTTAGTCCTTTTAATACTGTTGCTAATTCCTCCTCACAAAACAAATCTTCCTTCACATCCAAGGTATCACAAACTTTTTCATTTTCCTCTATATTTTTTCCTGCAACTCTATCTCGGTTAAGTAAGTTCTCAAAATGTCTGGCCCATATCTCTTTAGTTTTTTCCTTATCGCTAATTGCGACCCCATTCCTATCTTTAACTGCGCCAAATCCGGAATGACTACTCCCTCTCAATTTGTTAACGTGCCAGTTCAATATTTTACTATTATGCCGTCTAGCTGCATCTTCCAGATACTCGGTAGTTTTATCCACGGCCTCCACTTCACACCTCCTTAGTTCATATTTTAATGCTTTCTCTACTTTCATTACATTTCTTTTGTTTTCATATGATCTATCACTCAGATAATTCCTGTACAAGTCCTTTCTCCTTTCTATTACACATAAAGCTTTTTCACTAATATCCTTAGCTGCAGTTCTAGCTTTCTTCCCTAATACACCTTCAGCAACTTCACAAATTATTTTTCTAAAATTATTCCAACCATCTTCCACATTGTCAAATTTTAAACTATCAAGTTTAGTATTCAACTGTTCCTGGAAAGTTTCTCTCAAATTTTCATCCTGGAGTCTACCAACATCATAACTTCCCAGGAGGTAGCTACCCTTTCGAAATTTCGGCTTTAAATTAACCCTAGACACTACTAGACACACTACCAGCACTCCTATATGCCTTAGTATCTTGTATTGATCCTGCCAGTCTTCGGTTTACTATAACATAATCAATGAGGTTTGCTGTCTTGCCATCACGTGAATACCATGTTAACTTATGAGCCATTTTGACCAAACACCGTATTTTTTATAACTAAATTGTTATACTTACAAAATTGCAAAAGTGTGTATTCATTACTGTTTTCTTTTCCTACACCAAATTTACCAAGGCTAGGATACCATCTATCCCTATTTTTACCGACCTGGGCTTTAAAGTCTCCTATTAATAACGTCATATTTCTAACTAGGACCCTGTCTATTTGCTCCTGTAATTGTAAGTAAAATTCATCTGAGTCACTATTATCTCCGTCAGTCAGTTCTACAGGGGCGTATACTACTATAACTGATACCCTGAACTTTTTAGTCATAAAATGAGCAATTAGTTTTCTATTATTAATACCTTCCCAGCCTAAACAAGACTTTGCAGCTTCCTTATTCATCATTAGCCCTACTCCCTGTCTATGTACCCCATCCTTCCTGCCTGAGTAAACAAATTCTATATCACCTAATTTCATGCTTCCTACCCCTGGGATATGAGTTTCTGAAATTCCTAATAAATCCAGTTTCAAATTCTCTTTCTCCTGTCATTTCTCCTTTTAAATTATTTCTAATTCGGTAAACCTAGCTAAATTCCTTAAAGATCCGTGACTTCTTTACTGTAGAAGCATTAATCATTTTGTTTCTAAGATTTTGAGTGAATTGAATACCAAAGAGTTTATCTAATGATTCCTTCAGTTACCTTCTTATTGTTCTCTAATTTGTGTTTTTTTTTCTTGTACGCTCTTCCTCAGAGTCGATTCTTCCTCAGAACTGGGAATTCTCAGAGTTGATTTGTATTGTCTGGGCGTGTGTTTTTCATATTTTGGATTGTGGTATTTCTAGGCATTGGGGAAACCCAAGAATCTCCCAGCAAAATTTCAGCGGGTTTTTCTATGCTGTTTTTTTTTTCGATTGGTTTTGCTCGCGTATGGACAACACAACTTAAGCCACTCCCAGTGCAGAAGTCGGGAGTGTTGTTGGGTTCTCACAAAGTGTACTGATAAGATATTGGGTTATTTTCTACATTCTGGGATTCGCTAGACGGTTATAGGCTATTGTTGCTAGTCTATAACATTAGCCTGTATATATTCTCGGTTATCGTAATAAGTGTGAAATCCCCCTACCGGCAATCTCATGCTCGGAACGGTACTATTTCCTTTTAGTTTTTATCTGTGTCACAGCTGCATTTGTATTGCTTCTACCTCTTCATATTTATTTTCGTTGAAGTTTTTATGGCTTCGTTGTAGTTTTGTAGCTTTGTACTCTTTTCCGTAGAACCCTGGGATTCCATGGATCCATGGCTGCAAAACTCTGAAGTGGATTCTATGCTACTTGCAGTGTTCAGTAGCAGTGATTCTTTTAAATTATTTTCAGGTATATGACGGATCAAGTCCTTCAGCACCAGTACTGGTAGAGCTTAGCGGAGTTCAAACTGGTCTAGTATTAAGATCATCGACAAACCAAGTTTTTATGAAATTCAGGACCAATGCTGAGACTACAAGCACGGGATTCTCTCTTTCATGGACTGCTGTAAGTTTTTGTACTAAACCATCAAAGATAAACCACTTTGCTTATCTGTAAGGTTAAGCATCCTGTTCGATTCGCTCCAAGCCCATGCGCAGGGAAGCGGGAAGTCGGGACGAGATCCTCTCCTACGATACGTTGAGATTTCTATGATTTCCTTTAATATATCTTCCATCATTTTTCGTATAATTTGCCTGCTTCAACCATAAGATTTGTCTTTAGCTACATTACAGCCTAAAAAAAATTAGATATATAAACATACAGAAAGATATTTATTTACTCTACATACAATTTTTTTTATGTAAACAAAGATTCGTATTCTTAAACAGAGCATAAATCACAGTTACAAAAAAAAACAAAAAAAAAAACAAAAAACAATCAAGCAATAATCTTCTCATCTTTGGTTTAATGCTGTTTTTCGTAATATTTATTTTATGGATTTCATTTTAAATTTATAACTTTTAAATAAGTGCTTAAATCCAAAATGAGTTACTCCTGAATTTTTGCTTCTTAAGAGAATCAGAACTAAGACAAATACTTTCTAAGAATTATCCTACACGGTTAATTTGAGGGACATTTGCTATACGTTCAATAATTATAAGTAAAAATTGTTTTTATCAACACGATTTCTAATTGCGATTGAAATTAAATGCTGATTGTTAGTTTGGTTTCAATTGAATTAAATAAAAAAATAAGTTTTTTTTTTACTGAAAGTAAGGAGCAACATTAAAACTTTAAACGAACAGAAATTATTCCGTATATGAAGAGTTGCCCGCTCCTCAATGCCTTGCTCTTTACGCTAAAGCTGTTAACACTTTAAAAAAAGCTTCCTATTCTAATTAAACGGCCCTTATCTTTCAGCTGCTGTTCTTAAAAATTAGGTCCAACAGTCAAACTTTAGCGTACAGAGTAAGGTAATGAGGAGGAGGACAACTCTTCATGAAAGAAATAATATTTGTCAGTCTTGACCGCTTATGTTACTCCTTACTTTCAGTTAAAAAACTAGTTTTTTTTAGTTAATTTCTGTTCGTTTTTCAAATAATGTAGGTAAATCTGGCTCAGCCTCAATGAAATATACTCCCCCTCCCCTCACGGGAAACTCCTCCGTGAAAATATCATCCAATGTAAAGCAAACCTTCCGTCAAGATTCCTCCAGACAGTTCCATCCTTGCTGAAAATCTCCCTTCCCCATAAAGGTTCTTGCGGACGATTCAGTCTGAAAAATTATCCTTAGGGTACTTTGATTTGGAAAAGACTTTTATCTCTAATCGGTTTCTCGATCACTCCGGAAATGCCCCCTTCCGTAGAGTTTTTTTCTGGAAATCAAAACACGCGGAAAATAGCCCCCGGATAATTCCTCTTGAATATCTTCACATGCACAGTTGAATTGGCAAAGATAATGTAAGACAATTAACAAGAATTTCGTATAGGAAATCTGTCTAATCCCCCCCCCCAGAGTAAAATTTTCCCTGGAATATTCACCATCCCCCCGGAAACTTCCCTCCCCAAGGAGGATTATCCAAATGGAATTCCACCCCAAGCACAACCTCCCCCCCCCAAAAAAATGTCTGTATACTTCCCGATAACAAATACTATATCTAAACAATGGGCAAATTTCATATCTTACAGACCTCTCCCCACGAACTGTGGGGGACATTTTACCCGTAAACACATAGTTATTTGATCTTTCAACTATACTGAACAAAATGGCTAACTCAAAATTTTGATCAGATAACTATAGGAAGTAACTGGATGGGGGGGGGTAGTTGCTATCAAATCTCTTTGTCACTTAAAAAGAGCACTAGAACTTTTAATTCGCGTTCAAATGCGTCTTCTCCTGATCTTCTAGGATCATTATTTCAATACGATCACCCCAGGAAAAAAACAACAACAAATAAGCACGCATCCGTGATCTCTCTTCTGGCAAAAATAGCGAAATTCCACATTTTTGTATATGGGAGCTTAAAACTTCTGCAGTAGGGTCTTCGGGTACCCTGAATCTAATGGTGTGATTTTCATCAAGATTCCTTGAATTTTAGGGAATGTTTCTCCCCTATTTAAAAAATCAGGCAAATTTTCTCAGGCTCGTAACTTTTGAATGGTAACACTAAACTTGATTAATCTTATCAAACAGTTTGTGGTAACGAACTGTAAGTAAGGAGCGACCCGGCTCAATAGTAACCGAAAATCTAAAAACCGGAATTTTGATACCCATAGATACATCAATAGAATCAGATTTTTATGCTGATTTCAAATATATAAGTTTTATTAAGTTTAGTGTTACCCATCAAAAGTTACGCGGCTGAGAAAATTTGGCTTATCTTATAAAAAAGGGGGAAACACCCCCAAGAAGTCATAGAACTTTCATGAAAATCACACCATCAGATTCAGAGTACCAGGAAACCTTGTTGGAGAAGTTTCAAGCTCCAACCTTCTAAAACATAGAATTTTGTATTTTTGTCAGAAGAAAGATCACGGATGCGTGTTTATTTGTTTTTTTTTTTTTTTTTTTTTTTTTTTTTTCAGGGGTGATTGTATCGATCCAGTAGTCCTAGACGAATATAGAATTTCGTTACGTAAGTTAATTCGTAAGTTACGTCAGAAAAAAAAATTCGAGACAGCCATTTAGCCAAAAAAGTAAAATTAAAATGCAAATTTCGCTTTACTAATACATGCACACTGAACTAGAATCAAAGCTGACTTAGTTCAAAAAATTCCATAAACTGAATAAAAAAAACAAGTTTTTTTTTAGCTGAAAGTAAAGAGCGACATTAAAACTTTAAACAAACAGAAATTATTCCGTCTATGAAAGGGGCGGTTCCTTCATCAACGCCTCGCTCTTTACGCCAAAGTTTGAATATGTCGCACAACTTCATTTCTTAAAACAATAAAAAACTTTATTTCTTTATTTCTTAAAATTTCAAGATATTCGCATAGCGAAGGGGAAGTGCCCCAAAACGTGAAAAAACGATCTAGCGCTACATTATTAAGGCAATATGAAAACCGATCAGTTTTGTTTGATCCAAGCGGTGAATAAAAGTATATATTGACATTTTCGTCATTTAGCGGCAGTAAATTTCAAATACGACCTTAATAGTTTGTGAAAATATGATTAAATAACAACGATTTTAAATTTTTCCAGGTGTGTGGAAACCGACAGGCAGGTCCAAGTGGAACTATAACTAGTCCAGATTATCCCGGAGCATATCCAAATGATGCAAACGCGTGCAACGCAATTGATGCAGAAGAAGGAAACATAATTCAATTGACTTTTACAAAATTGCTAACAGAAGTTGATGTTGACTTTGTTTCAGTGAGTAGAATTTCTCAAAAATTTTGATTACTTGAACTTTTTTTTTTTAGACCCAAAAAGGTAAAGGCAAAAAATACGACATTGGACTTTGCAGTCCTCACCGGCGTTACTGATCTCAGTTTCATGGCCCTTCAGCCAGGAAGTACAATTGGGGGTTGGGGGCTAGCCATCCTTTGCTTTGCACACCCTTCCTGTTTACCTTTCCCAGATTTCTCCAGGTACAGATTATGAATTGGGTCGTCTCTGGCTAAGCTTATAGAGTCACGTCACTGACCTTCATTCCAAACCAATAAGGCAATAAACCAATTTAGACCCATAAATCCAATTTTATTTCTCTTGAGTTTCTCAAGTTTAAATGTAAGAAAAAAGTTTATTTAGTTAACAATCCAACTAATTAATCTTTTATAATTGACACAGTAGAATCAATTGTTATTCTTTTGACTTGTGCAAATCTGCTTACGAAGACTAGCTTACACTTTTTTTTGTTGAATGAAATATCGTAAGTTCTTTGCTCCTTAATTACCTCTTAGTTCGCATTAAGAGTCAGATCATTTCCCCCTAAATTCTTAAGTCTCCTAGTAAAACTTAAGAATACATTGATCAATGTAACATTTATTCTTTTAAGGAACAAGGCAGGGCTATCTAATAACCTTTTTAAGGTTGCTTACAAAGACTAATGTTGACATTTTTTAGTGAGTAGAATTACATTGTATCCCTGTTCCTTAAGTTCTTCTAGTCAGCCCCAGAAGTTCGATCTTTTTCGTTGGAAAACATAAGAAAATCTTTTCTTAAGAAAATTTACGAATGGGGAACTTTCCTTAGTAATATTGAAGCAGAGTAAATTCTAAAAAAAGAAATGGGTTTTACAGGTCTTAATTCAGTTTATGTACCGAATTAGATCTTTGGAAGATCTTTCAAGTTTCTACTGCTCCCCCTCCCAGAATGGTTACTTTTCATCAACACGGATTTTCTAAGCAATTGAAACTTGCTGGCGCAGATCTACAGCCTAATTGAGACGTGGTAAGGTATCTTGAAGTCCCTCTATTCAACTACATCCTCACTTTTAGAAGTTTGAAAGATTAATTGACAGTTTAAGTTTGAAGATAAAAAAAAAATGAAATTAGCCTCAAGCTTTGTGTACGAGAGAAGGAAGGCCCATGGCTTGGTAGAAGAAGAGTCTAAGCCAGTGCTGTTCATTCAAAGAAACGTTGGGGGGACTAGGCAAATAGATTTCTAAAATCTAGGGGGACGGGTTACAATTTTTTGTCTTTTCAGAATTTTCAATAAAAATACAAAAAAAATACAGTTTCCAGAGAAAACACCTCAAAGAATGTGTTTTCCAGAATCAAGGTGGAGGGATGAATTTCCTTGCAACTGATACACCAGCTCTAAGCTACACTTTTTTTCAAGTCAATAAAGATGACGGACCTCTCTTCATTGACGTCCCGACTCAAAGAGAAAAATCTACTTGTTGAGGACGCTCGTATCCCTTTCTTTCGTAGAAGGAATGAGGGCTATATGGGCTACTCCTGCCAGGAGGAAGACTTAGTGTACTGCCGAGATTTCGTTGGTCTTCTTGGTAAAATCGATGCTTCCCAATACGATCAGAGAGATTGGGGACTCTTCGTTGCGTCTACTCTGTCTACTCTGTCTATCGGTCTTCTCTGTCTACTCTGTCTACTCTCTCTACTATGTCTACTCTGCCCACTCTGTCCTCTCAGTCTAGCTGTCTACTCTGTCTGTTCTGTCTACTCTGTTTTCTGTCTACTCTCTTTACTCTGTCTATTCTATCTGCTCTGTCTACTTGGTCTACTCTGTCTATCTATCTACCCTGTCTACTTTGTGTACTCTGTCTAAACTGTCTACTCTGTCGGCTCTGTCTATATGTCTACTCTGTCTATCTGTCTATCTGTCTATTCTGTCATTTCTGTCGTTTATTGAGTTGCCTAGTACTTAAATCTCTTTTTTTAATATTTGTTTTACCTTTAGAATTAAATCAATATTTACTTGTTTAAACTGTCTGTACGCATTATTAGGAACTGTTCTTGAAAATAGTTTTTTTTTCCTTCATTCATGTATAGGCTATCTATGCACTTACTGGTGAAGATAGAACAAAATACTATATTCAAGCCCCAAGGCTGTTCACTACATATCTAGATTTGTCATATCTTGAAACAAAAATAATTGCCTTAAATTTGATCCCATGTTTTAAACAAAACTAGAAATGCCTACTAATATAATAATTATCATTATGACAACCTTTACAATTTCTATCATTTCAGGTATATGACGGGGAAGATGATACTGCTCCCTTGTTAGGTCGATTTAGTGGCAACGCTGACGGAACTGTAGTAACGTCTACTTCCAATGTATTAACAGTCATTTTGACCTCTGACTCGAATACTTACGGTCTTGGATACTCTGCAGATTATATCACTATGCCTGGTGTAAAACACTAAGTTTTGTCTTTGTTGTAAACGTAATTAATTTACGGTTGGAATAAATTCTTTCGTTTAAAGATTTGAGCATGCTGATTCATGTCAGGGAGGGTTGTATTTATACCTGATTCTTTAGACACATGGAAACATAGATTGTAGGTATTTAGAATATTCTATCGGGATATGCGATGAATAATACTGTCAAGCCTAAAACAAAGAAAGCTAGTACAAATAAGAGTGGATTTGCCTCCCCCCTCAAACCTACTTTAAGACTAAACCATCATTTTTTCTTCAATGAAAACAAGAAAAATACATATCAAATTCCCCAAAATATTTTTGTCTTATAATGTTTTGGCCAAATACTTATTTTACACTATGTCGTGATCCTTATGAATCGTTCGCTTTAATTTATTAATGTTAATATTGACTTATTTCTGAACATTTTGAGACTACTGTTATGTTTGGACTTACAATGTAGTTTTCACGAACTTTTGGTATATAGACTTTGGTTTAGCTTATTAAGTCAACGGTTTGTCGTAAACAAGAATAAACAAGATTATTTTATTTGAAGTTGAAAATGCTAACTTTTGAATAGTTAACCATACCATAGACATGGTACGGTATGACAGTATTAATGTATGTAAATAAACTTGCTTCTGAAATAAGATTTTGCTTGTGAATTCCCTTGAAAAGGCTATATATATATCAACAGAAGAAATTGAACTGCAAAAACCTGAAAATTGGAAAATTTCTGTCTAAAAGTAGATTCTGAAGAATTGACTTTTTTTTTATCTTTGCTCAAGCGAATGTCATTGGCAGAAAAATAAAGCTAATAAGACCTTGCATGTTATGATATCTTAACTTTATGGGAAGATTCAGTAATAAAATAGACCGAGTCCAGAAAAAAAAGGGTCCTAATTAAGCGGAACATACTCAAGGATTACGCTTAGGTTAGATCTCAGAAAACCGGTTTCATAATAACAAAGACAATTGGCAGGTGATAGAAAGCATTGGACTTGTATAATTTGGGATGTATATTTGCAAATTAGGGGTGGGGAAAGGGAGGAGGGTTGTTTTAGGTTATGTTAGGTTAGGGGCTTTATCCAAATACTTTACCCCCCGCCCCTAATGTGCAAATGTATAGCCAAAATTATATTCTTATATAAACTAAAGGCTATATAAAGGTTCTATTTCATTAGGATTAACCTAACTTCACTTTTTGGGTGTGTTTCGTTTAATTAACAAGTACCAATAAAAGCTCCCTCGGAAATGTAGGCTCAAAGTTAAATTACTAAAATTCAATCCATTGCTCATAGCTGAAGTTTTATTGGACCAGTAAACACTTGTAAGACCAATTTGTAATAAGGACTCCCAGCAAAGGCTGATAACAGTAAACAAATACAAAACGCAAATAGATTTGGTTTGATGTTGGTAAAAAAAAGAAAAAAGAGGTGTATGATTTTCTTATTTTCGTTTTCTTTTTTCTACTTCATTTTCTTATGTTTAGAAAAAAGAGATTGCAGAATAGTAGCCCAAGCAGTATTGACCCCCTCCCCACTCCAAATAAAAAAAACATGAAAAGAACTAGTCTTTTAGTATGTTTTTGAGAGTGTCATTTGGGCCAATATATTAGGGGGATTAACATCCCCCTTCTTTTCTGTTTACAGGTGCTTGGGACATCGTTGTTTCTTCTTCCATATGGAGGAAAATTCTGTTTTCCTTTGATATGAAGCAAAAAAGCTTTTAGGTGTTCAACGACTGCTTAAATATCTCGGTCACTGCACGTTCATAAATACTATAATGAGACTATCAGTAGCCTACTGTTTAAAAATCGACTCTTCTTTCAACCCTTCAATCATTAATAGTTAGCTCTTAAATTACAACTTAAAATGGTAGCAAGGCACAAAGAGGCAAATGTTGTCAATTCTGTTTTAAAATTAACATAGGGGCATTTTGAAAGGATTTATATCTTAATTTTCTTGTTTTCTTTAAAAATATAGAGTTTAGGCGGTTTTACTTTTGCTGGAAATATCTGAAGCTGCTGCCTTATGATTTAAAAGCTTGATGTTGATATTTGCATTTACATACTCAGCTATGTAATGAATAAAAATTGATTTTTAAATGCTTTTCCTAGTACAGTTTCTGGATCGGGAACTTTGCGAAGAAGTATATGACAGCAAAAGATGTGGGTGCAACTGTGGATGACAGTGGATGTTTTCAGTCAAAACTTTTGTGAAAAAAGTGTAAAAGATGGAAGAGCTTACCCAAAACACGATAAAAAATGTTTTCTTTAGGCTATGCCCCCCCCTGAAAGTAATGAGCTCTCTTTCAAATTCCACTCCTAATAAAATACCAACTACACCAAATCATAAGATTGGAAGCTTATATATTGGAAGCTATTTCGAAGGATTTGAATATATATATATATATATATATGTTGCTTAGTACACGACAAAATTTAGCCAAATTTAATTGTTGGCGTGTCTGCATGCCTAATGTGTTGGGTATAATTATTCTGCACATTATGTAGTAAGAGTTGTTTTCTAACTTCACAATGTCCAAATACTTTACCCCCACCCCCCTAATGTGCAAATATATATCTTAAATTACATATTTTCCATCATAATACATCAAAAGATACATCTTTTGATGTATCTACTGGTATCAAAATTCCGTTTTTTAGAGTTTCGGTTACTATTGAGCCGGGTCGTTCCTTACTTACAGGTCGTTACCACGAACTGTTTGATATGTTGCTTAGTACACGACAAAATTTTGCCAAATTTAGTTTTTTGCACTTTGAGTTTGCACTTTTTCGCGACTTGTGAATAAGAGTGATACAAGAAAATATTCATCGTCTTATCAAAAAGATGCCAATATCACCATAAAGCGCTATGCATCGTTTTTTTGTTCCTTTGTATTTTGTTAGGTATTGCATTATATTGATTATATATTAATATATTAATATATATAATTTCTCCTTATAGGTCTCCTTAGTTTACATTCACCTTCGTTAAAAATTTCAGTGACAATCAATGATAAGTGATGCTCAATAAATAATGGATACAACCACCTTTAGTATGTGTTTTTTACTAGCCTTTTCTGTTTTAAGAGACCTATATGGAGAAATTAAGGAGATTGAATTTACATATCTTAAAAGTGATGTGTTTTCTTATTGATCTTTATTACCCACAACTTTGGTTTATTGCTAATAACTTTTGGTTTTACGTAAAAGTGTGTGTTTTTAACATACAAAATTTCATCACAACACCTACAATGATCTATGCTCATGTTACGTAACATATTTAATTAGTGATTATTTAAGTGAGCTTTTGACTACATGGGATTCATAGATTGCTCATATTAGCGCGTTTAGAGTAAAAAAACGACTCCAACGATTATTTAACCGAACCCACACAGGGTTGCTACCCGACTGCAATTCAGTTTACTAAAATCGGCAACTTTTTTTTTTACTAAATTTTACAAACTCTCCTAAAATAACTACATTTCTAGTTCCCAGATTTTTTGGAATTGAAAATTCCGGAAACCTATAAATTCAAAAACCCCTTTTTTTGGATTACGTGGATATACTATTGGATAGGCTTTATATTCCTGATGAGGTGTATGCAAGACACCAAATAATAGTCAGGAAGTCTGGATTCAGTAAATTCTGGTGGCAAAGCCTGGCTTTAAATTTATCAATAGTCTTCAGGTCATAAAATTCAGATATATTGAAAAAGCAAAAAAAAACTATCAACAACGAAAAGTTACAACTCATATTCAAAGTAATTCAGACGAGGGAGTGCTTAGAATCTGAGGTGTGTCTGACATTCATGGCTTTTGAAATTTGTCCCCCAGTTTTCGTTTTTAGGTTTGAAATCTATACCCTTCAATTTTATGTTTTTAAGTAGAAATTAGATGTCACTTTTGAAACGCTAATCGAGCTGGTCTTTAGATTCAGGTTAAGCTGCCTAGAAAGATTTCTGGTGATTTTTAAAGAAATTAATTTAGGATTTTTTAAAAACTGATTTTTCCCAGATTTTCTCTCTTTCAGTTTTCAAGAAAATCAAAAACCAATACAATCTATGTCACTTCAACACGAAAATGACGTAATCAGCTACCGGTTTAGTTGTCAATTAAAAAGTGCACCTCAAATTGAACTAGGGCTACCAAGAAAAAGGAAACTTATATAACATACAATAATTAGTTTAGAAAGATACAATTGGCTCAGGTAAATCATGCAAGTTGAAACGTAAGAAGTAAAGTACGTAGTCACGATTTAAAAAAGTCACCCTTAAAAGGCTTTAGTCGCCCAAATAGGCCTCATCTGACTTTAAAATTTCCACTAGTATCGAATCCTGACAGAAGTGATCTACTTGTTTTCATCTCTTGATAGCCCGAGTCAAATTGCAGGGGATCACCCAGTCATGTACTTTACTCGACAACCTGAGAACAAGTTGCTTCGTTTTGAGATATGTACTACACAAGAAGCAATCCCTGATAACGGAATCTTACTCTTAAAAAACTTTTATTTCTTCCAGCACATGACACTGAAAAAAAGCTAGCGAGTGTCCAATAAAGCTTAATGTTTAATATAAATTGCAGTGGTTGCTTTGGTAACAACTCTTAAGGGTGCTCATAGACTGGAACTGTGGAAGCTCTTGAGTTGTTGCAACTAGAAGATTTTTTAAACCCAAGTACATATGTTAATCAATTGACTGTAATAGGTCATCTCTCAAAAAAAGTTGAAATGAAATGACCTTGCACATTGGCACGGTTGTACTTTGTTTATAATTAACTGAGTGAAGTTAACGAGAATGTCCTAAATTGGAAGAATTATAACTCTCTAAAATAGTATGCTTTCAGTTTGGACTGTTTTAAAGCTATAAGCCAGTCTAGAGAATAGAAACAAAATGACTAACCTAACTAACAAACGTAGCTGCTGTTTCGAGCATCTGAAAAAAAAAAATTCTGAAACCAAATTAAGCCGTCATGCCAGTCCCGATTTTAAATAGTTTGTTTTTCAAAGCGAGTATCAAGAAGAAGCCGAGAGAAAAGTAAAGAAATTTAAGCACTAGAGTTGACGTGAAATCGCAAAAATGAGAGCAATAGTAGCTATAATATCAAAGGTCATCGAAATCAGATTTTTTTTATGAATGGACTCTTTTTTTCTCTGAATCTATGGAAGATAATAAAAGTTTTGTTTACTATAAATCATGATTTTTTACTAGATCCGGAAATTTACTAGATCTTCTAAATATCCTAGATTTCTTTTTCTTTTTTTACTAGACCGAGTAAAATCCTACTGACAATGGCAACCCTGAACTCACAGTAATATGTATAAGGAAAAGCAAATACTATCCATAACCTTCGTCATTATCTTTTATTATGCAAGCGGAATTTTATAGAATCCCCCACGTTACATGTCATGAAATGATTTAACTATGTTAGCTTAATTAAGGAAACTTTTGTGTACTTACAATGCAAAAAAATTGGTTATTTACTTAGAATACAAAAAAAAAAACAGATAAGATATTTTTAAAAGAATATGCTGTCATGTAACTTAGTTTCTTTGTCAAGATGAACAAAATACCGTGGGTGTTTTTGTGCACTTTGGCTGGAATATCAGCAATTCCAGCGAAGAAGCCAGCTCCTCTAAAACACGTTCTGCCATTTACTGAGGTAATCCGTTTCTATTCATATTACGAGAACTCATGATTGTTGTTTATTATTACTACTATTAGAGTTGCAATATGTTATTAATTATTTTAGCAACTATACACATGGTTGTCTAATAATAACGCCTGCCCCCCCTTGAAAACCTTCTAAAAAGCACCAGTGAATGAGTTAAGCTTTTCAGTTACTTTGGACAAAAAACAAACTTCTGAAGTATCTGCTTCATTCTTAAATTCCCCCCCCCCCGCCACATAATTGTATGCTCATGACACTGATCATTTTTATTTAATTATTTTTATAATACCAACACTGCTTGTACCCATGATAAACACCATAATCCAAGTCAATCGATTCCCAATTTACACTTTTACCCACCTATTTACTAACCACCGTCAACATCCTGTCCTTGTAACCTGTAGCAAATGCCTCCTACTAAGGCAAAACAAAAATGATTCAAAAGCTAAGAAAAAACAAACAAATTCTGTAAATAATGAGTTATTAAGAAGGAGAGTCATAATCAGAGGCAATGATCTAGTGTTACTTGTAGGAAAGAGTCACAAGTCTTCAAAATATTATCTTTTTATTGATTTATATATTTTCTGAGAGCTACTTTAAATGGAAGTGGTGGTCTAGAGACTCCTCACCAGAAATTTCTGATCTCTCCCTAAATACAGCCAATAGAAATTTTGAGCTAGCCATTTCGTTCAAAGTGGTCGAAAGGTTGCATGAGTCTGCCTCTAGAAATGATATGATCCTCTACAGCTTCAGGGGCAGGAAATATAGGTTATGGAAGTTGCACATTACTTACATTTAGAGTTTTTTTAGACAAGAGGAGAAATTTTGGTCCTGGGTTTGCAAAAAGGCTTAGGATATTAAGGTGAAAGTTATAAGAAACTTTTATCAAAATCAAAACACTGTGTGCATGCTGGCTGTCAAAATGGGGTATCAGTAGTACTTTAGGATCGGTTGAGGGTATTAATTTAAAATTTTCTGGGTATTTTAAAGGGAATATTGAAAAGTGATGAGAGGGCAACTAGCCCATTTTGCCCTTTTTCGATGACCGTACTCCCTAACCCTAATAGAAGTTCTGAGATAGCTATTTTGTCCAAAACAGTTGAAAGATCCAATTACTACGCCTTCGAGAATAAAATGGCCCTCTGCAGCCCCTGGGGTATGTGTTTTAAATTGTGCAATTTACCGATTGTTCACATATACGATCAATTATTCGAAATGAGAAGCGTTTGGACCTATGTGTTTCCAAAAGGCCAAGGGTATTAAGGAGAAAATTCAGGGAAACCTAACTAGAGGTCCTAATTACAAGAATTTAGATCCCATCCAAAAGCTAATCATAGAATTCTAGCTCGTACTTCCAACTTGGTTTGATATAGGTATTACATTTCCTTCTAACAGATCTGGTGATGACAAGAAGTTAGAAATGAAATTTACTTCTCGAAACATCGCTATTACTTTAAAAAAAAGTTTTATTGATATAAGACAGCTTTTACTCGACGATTTCCTGATGACAAGAATTAAAATGCTTCTGCATACCACAAAAATCAGGTTAAGTACAGATTCTTAGAAGACTTATTTGGGATATTTAGTTTTATTTTTTTCACCAAATTTGGTTGAAATCTAACTATCCCTTCTGTTAAATATCCTGACGACGAGATATACAGATATTTTCCCCTTCCCTTTGAAAGAATATTTTCTTTTCTATAAAAAGGTGCCGTGCGGTCCTGATCCCTAGAAGGCATAATCTTGATGGCGATAAATCCCTAGAAGGCAAAGAAAAATGAAAAGAAAATAATAGGATTCAGCCACTTTCACCAAAAAATGTATTTTTTTCTGAATATTTAATGGGAATGTTGTAAGCCCGAGAAGATCTTTTCTTCTCCATTTCCCAGCCATTTTTTTTATTGTTATCCCTTACTATTTCCGATTCGTGAGCCGTTGATAAAAAAAAATAGAAACACAAAAATTTACGAAAATTGTGGATTCGGTCCGTAACACAATGAACATATATATATATATATATATATATATATATATATATATATATATATATATATATATATATATATATATATATATATATATATATATATATATATATATATATATATATATATATATATATATATATATATATATATATATATATATATATATATATATATATATATATATATATATATATATATATATATATATATATATATATATATATATGTTCATTGAGTTACGGACCGAATCCACAATTTTCGTAAATTTTTGTGTTTCTATTTTTTTTTATCTATTTTTTATCTTCTCCATTTCCCAACCATTTTTTTTATTGTTATCCCTTACTATTTCCGATTCGTGAGCCGTTGATAAAAAAAAATAGAAACACAAAAATTTACGAAAATTGTGGATTCGGCCCGTAACACAATGAACATATATATATATATATATACTATATATATATATATATATATATATATATATATATATATATATATATATATATATATATATATATATATATATAGTAAGCATGACTATATATAGGGAGTAAGCATGACTCTCTTATTTGACAAATACTTGCTTGTTATTTTTTGGAAAGGTACGCCTGCCTAGAGTCTCAGGCAGGTTGACCAAGAATTTAAAATTTACATAGGACCGTTAGATTGCCTGGAATGAGAGGCAAACAAGTTACGCCAACCTATGGTCTTAAGAAGGTTGACCAATAGTTTAGAATTGACATAGGATATAGCCTATATGTCTAAACGAAAAGCCAATGGCAGGATGGATTATAAAAAGCTTCATAATGTGGAAAGCTTACCAATCTTAAATTTGAAAATAGATGTGTCACAGCACTATGTATTTACGAAAAGCAAATTATTATTAAATATAATTGACCAAATAATAAAATAAACAATGGAAAACGAAGACCCAATCATTAAGACCATATCCTGCCTAAAAGTGGTTCATACCAGAGAAACCACCAGTCTTCATGGCTTTAAAGCGTATCTCTCTAACCAGTGTTTCGTCACGCGGTAGCCCACTTAATCTTCAGTGATAGTGGCAACTATGGCAGTGGGTTGTCACTCAGGCAGCAATCCACTCCCCAAGTGCCGGCCTACCTTTATAAGTCATTATTTTAGTTAAATAAACACGAATTAGTTTTGTAAACTCTATAGAAAATTGTACTTACCACTATGAAAGAAAATAATGTATTAAAAAACGACAAGAACTGACAACATCATTTGCTGCGAAAAAAAAAACTATTCAGGATTACTCAGAAATTTTATGTTCATTCAGTGTGGAGAAGTTTTTACATCCAATACTGGAGAAGTTACTTCGCCCGGCTACCCTGGTGATTATCCAAACAATATAAGAGACTGTGGTTATCTGATAACTGTATCAGAAGACCGAGCCATTGTGCTGTACTTTCATTTCATTGATTTGGAACCAGGATATGACTACATCAATGTAAGTACAATATGTGAATGAAGTCTGGGGCCCCTAATTTGCTTTACTATCCTAGAACTAAAACGAGCCGGATGCACCTCAAAGTATTTTAAAAGGGGCATAAACCATGAGTTATACCATATTCAATAAACTGCAGACACTGTAATAGACTTGTACGACATACTATATAGAATCGATAGCCTGGAGTTTCAAATCAACCAAACCTGTACTAAGCGTGTCTTGAAACACTGAGAAGAGACATACTTATTTTAAACCATGGGTTGGTAACTAAAAGGAGAGTGTTAGTAGTATCCCCTTAGGCACTTTAACGAGAGCCCTCCCCAGATTCACACAGCATCTGACGTCACAGCATCCCTGGCAAGATTTCTACGGAAGCCCTGTTTCTAGTGGTTGGCTGGCAAGATTCCTACGGGAGCCCTGTTTGCAGCTGGTAAGATTCGTACGGGAGCCCCAGGTGTTCCAATTTTGTTCCAGTATTGGCAAAATTCTGAGCGCATGCCCTGGCGAAATCCAGAGCGCATGCTCTGTCTCCGTGACTAGATGACGCATTATTGTTTCAGTATAATTAATCGGAGTATGGTCGGGATATTTAACAAGTACTAATAAATGGAGTCCCTCACACCTTTGCAATGTGGCCCCTGTTTCTAGGTATAATATGGTTGCCGCAATCTTATTTCAGATGATTATATTCCAATGCCACATCCCTCTGGACTCCAATGACGTCACAGGACTTACCACGTTTTAAACGGTCAGGTATAATGTGGATGAGGCAACTTTATGTCACCTCATGTCATGACCCGTGGGGAATCCCGCTTCTAACTTAACGACCGCACACACCTTACCTAATTGTGATTTACATATGTTATGTAAGGACGGTGCACATCTTATAAGCCATTTTTTTGTTTATTTTAACTTAATGGTGGTGCAAACTTTACGTAAGGCCACCACACGTTGCGTAATGACGGCGCAAAAGTTACATAATGGCAGCACAATCATCACTTTCATATAATACTTCTTTGATATTTCAGTTTTAGCCGAAACGAACTTGCGTTTTTTTTTTTATCTTGCTAGGACTCGAAAGGTCAATTCCCTTCCAATGAGATAGTGCCTCGAGCATCAGAACCAACAAGCTATTGCCATTATTCTGTCCTGATGAATATATTCTAAAAATTATCTATTACATGCAAGGAGATTTCTAATTTTTTTTATACATGCTAGAAGACTGTGTTTACAGCCAGAATTTGGCACGCAGTCGGAAAACTATTCCTCTCAATGTATTTTAGCGATAAAGGAGAAAGGGGTGCTTAAATTGTGTAAATACCTAGTTCGTGCTATACAACATATCTTAAGGATTAAGCTTATTGTAAATAAAAGTTTCATTATTTTAAACAAATTTACAACAATATTAAAACAATAAAAAAACAGTTAAAAAAAACAAAAAACTTGAAAAACATGAAAAATTGAATAAAAAAAACAACAAAAAACAAGACATGAAAAAACGTGGCATAACATAAAATATAAACAATAACATGTTAAAATTAAAGAAATATGGGGAAGAGGGGTTCCAAGCAAGTAATTCCAGAGGAGGGGTTGTTATCAGAGGTAAATTTTTAGGCACTATGGAGGTATTTCTGAGAGCCCTTAACGATAATGCATTGTTTTTCAAGACAAATCAAAAACATGAAGAAACCTGACATAGGATAAATATAAACAATAACATGCATAAATAAAGAAGGATGGGAGGGCAGGGGTCTAAGCAATCATTTCTAGAGGGTGGAGTTGATATCAGAGGTAAATTTAAGCCATATTAAGGGTTTTTTACGAAACTGCAATGTTTCTTTGACTGGGATGTTAGATTTCAATCCCCCTCTCCCGTAAAATTCTTTTAACACCTCCCACCTTATCTTTAAGCTCTAGAGTGTGTAGTCCAAGGCAACGCATACCATCCTGGCAAACTATGGATAGCATATGGTAACCTCTAGCACTCTCATTATTCCAAAGGCATTTAAGATATTTTCATAGCAAAATTATGCTTTTCAATCCATTGACTTATGCTTTAGCAATCCTCCTTCAACATCAAGCCCCCTTGGCAAATCAAGCCACCGAGGCAAACTATGGATAACAAACGACACCCTCTGGCGCTATCATTATTCCAAAAGCATTTACAGATATTTTCATAATAAAAATACGTTTTTAAATCCATTGCTTTATGTTTTAGCAATCCACACTCAACATGATGCCCCCATGAAAATTCATGCCACCTTGGCAAACTATGGATGTCAGATAACACCCCCTGACATCACATCATCACCTCCAAGACATTTTTCAGACATTTTCTGTTAAAAATTATATCGAAACCCGTCGATTCAAGTTTTTTTAAGCCAAGCTTATCATAATAACCTCCAAAACCCTCGAAACCACCATGGCATTAAACACTTCCCCCTTCATCATCATCCCCCCCTCTTGGATATTTTCAACCTTTTCCAAGGGAAAATTAGCTCATGAATCTATATTAAACACTGTTTTAACTTGAACACCGGAACTCAGGATTTCATTGCTAGAGTGTGATACTCCAAGCAATTGACGCCACAATGCCACACTATTACTGGTCTGTGGCTCCCTCTGACATCGCTCCATCACCCCAAGACATTTTCAGACATTTCTTGTTAAGAAATTATACTTCAACACATTGATTCAAGTTTTTCACCAGCCTCGATTTTCATGATAACCTCCAAAACACTCCAGGCCACCGTGGCATAACACACCTCGCCCTCCATCATCACCTTACCCCCTAGGACAATTTCAACCCTTTCCCAGAGAAAATAAGTTCATGAATCTAAATTAAACACTGTTTGTACTTGAACAGTGGAACTCAGCATTTCATTGCTAGAGTGTGATACAAGCTATTCACGCCACAATGTTACAGCGTCAGGTTATATCTCCTATTATTATTAATTTACGAGAATTCCCAGCCCTATACCATACCATTACAGACCATTAGCAAAATTTTGTAAGGTGGTGCTGTGGTTTATCCTGTCAGTGTTACCTCACTTGAAGTTTCAATGTCCATTTGGAAGTTTTTCTGTTCCACATGTATGACTCAGAATGTTCTTGTAGTGTTTTGTCGTGGTTTATCTTGTCAGTGTTACTTTTATTGATGTTTTCAAATTACATTTGGGAAGTTTTTTTCGTTTGAAACGTATGACTCAAGATATTTTTACAGTGTTGTGTCGTGGTTTATCTTATCAGTGTTACAAACATTTACTTAATACTATTAAATTTCTCTTGGAAGTAACCGTTTTTTCTTAATAGTAACAAATTTTTTTTAATAGCATTTTTTCTAAGTAACAATGACATGGTGAACCACGACATAACATTACAAAATCAGAAAATTGTTACTTCTAAGAAAAATTTCTTATCTTTGACGGAGAACATGCTGCTATTAGAAAACAATTTTCGTACTATTAAGAAAAACCTATTACTTCCAAGAGACATTAGATAGTATTAAGTAAAACTTTGTTAGTATTAAGGCAAAAAGTTGTTTCTTCGAAGAGAAAATTAGTTAGTGTTAAGAAAAACTTGCTTCTTCTAACAGAAAACTTGTTAGCATAGACAACAAATTGTTACTTCTAAGAGAAATTTGTTATATTTGACGGGAAATCTTGCAGCCATTAGAAGAAAATTTGTTATTTTTAAGAAAAAACCGTTACCTTCAAGAGAAACTTGGTAATTCTAGCAGAAAACGTATTAGCATTAACAGAAAATTGTTACTTCTAAGATAAATTTGTTATCTTTAATGGAAAACTTGCTGCTATTAGAAAAAATTTGTAACTTTTAAGAAAAACCTATTACTTCCTGGAGAAATTTGATTGTATTAAGTGAAACTTTGTTAGTATTAAGAAAACAATTGTTACTTCGAAGGAAAAACTTGTTTGTGTTAAGAAAAATTTTCTAGCTCAAACAGAAAGGTTGTTAGCGTAAGCAGAAAATTGTTTTTTCTAGGATAAATTCGTTATCTTTGACTATTACTTTATCTTACTATTAAGAAAAAACCTGTTACTTCCAAGAGAAATTTAATAGTATTAACTAAATTTTTGCTACACTGATAAGATAAACCACGACACAACACTAGAAAAATATCTTGAGTCATCGTTTCAAACAAAAAAAATTCAAAAATGCACTTTGAAAATATCAAAAGAGGTAGCACTGACAAGATAAATCTCGACGCAGCGCTAAAAAAATATTCTTAGTTATACGTTTTGAACGAGAAAACTTCCAAATTGACTTTGAAACTTCAAGTGAGGTAACAATGACAGGATAAACCACGACAAAAAATTACAGAATGTTGGCAAATGGTCTGTAATGGTGTGGTATAGGGCTGGGAATTGTCGGAAAATAATAGCCATAAGAAATAGAACCTGAAACTGTGGCGTGAATTGCTTGGGGGGTATCACACTCCTGTAATGATATGCTGAGTTCCGCTGTTCAAGTAAAATAAATAATTTAGATTCATTAGCTTATTTTCTCTGGGAAAGGGTTGACAATATCCTAAGGGGGAATGATGGAGTGGAGGTGTGTGTTTTAGAGGTTATTATGAAAGTCCAGGCTCGCGAAAAACTTGAATCAATGGGTTGAAGTATTAATTTTTAACAAGAATTGACTGAAAAAGCGTCTTGGGGTGATGGAGCAATGTAAGATTGGGTCTCAGAGTAGTAATAGTATGGCATTGTGGCGTGAATTGCTTGGAGTATCACACTCTAGTAATGAAATGCTGAGTTCCGCTGTTCAAGTGAAAACAGTGTTTAATTTAGATTCATAAGATTATTTTCTCTGGGAAAAGGTTGAAATGTCCAAGGGGGATGATGAGGGAGGGGGTCAATGTAATGCCCTGGTGGTGTGGAATCTGTTGGAGGTTATTATGATAAGCTAGGCTTGCAAAAACTTGAATCAATGGGTTGAAGTATAATTTCTAACAGGAAATGTCTGAAAAATGTTTTGGAGGTGATGATGTGATGACAGGGGGTGTCGTCGGCTATCCATAGTTTGCCATGGTGGCGTGAATTGCCATGGGGGCATCATGTTGAGTGCGGATTGCTAAAACATAAATCAATGGGTTTAAAAGTATATTTTTATAATGAAAATATCTGTAAATGCCTTTCGAATAATGAGATTGCCTGAGGGTGCCGTATGCCATCCATAGTTTGCCACAGCGATGTGAATTGCCATTGGGCCATCATGTTAAGGGTTGATTGCAAAAACATAAATAAATGGATTTAGAAGCATATTTTCATTATTAAAATATCTGTAAATACCTTTGGAATAATAATAGTGCTAGAGGTTACCGTATGCCATCCATAGTTTACCAGGGCGGCATACATTGCCTTGGGCTAGCTCACTCTAAAGCTTAAAGATATGGTGGGAGGTGTTAAAAAAATTTTCGGGAGAGGGGGAGTGAAATCTAACATCTCAGTCAAAGAAACGGTGCAGTTTCGTTGAAAGCTCTTAATATGGCTTAAATTTAGCTCTGATATCAATTCCGCCTTCTGGGAAGGATTAATTGGACCTCTACCTTTCTATCCTTCTTTAATTTACGCATTTTATTGTTTATATTTTATCCTATGTCAGGCTTTTTCATGTTTTTTTTTATTTTACGTTTGCATAGTCTTGTCTTAAAAAAAAAACTATATTTTAGTTAAGGGATCTCTGGAGTACATCCATAGTTCCTGAAAATTTACCTCTGATAACGTCCCCTCTTCTGAAATCACTTGCTTGGACCCCCCCCCCATTTCTCTTTAATTTACACATGTTATTGTATATATTTTATCTTATATCAGTTTTTTCATGTCTTGTTTTTTGTTGTTTTTTGTTCCATTTTCGTGTTTTTACGTTTTATTTTTTTTTGTTTGTTGTTTTTTTAACTGCTTTTTCATTGTTTTAATATTGTTTTAAATTTGTTTTAAATAATAAAACTTTTATTTACAATAAGCTTAATCCTTAAGATATGTTGTTAAGCATGACCTAGGTGTTACACAATTTAAGCACCCCTTTCTTCTTTATCGCTAAAAATACGTTAAGAGCAATAGTTTTTCGACTGCATGCCAAATTTTGGCTGTAAAAACGCTGTTTTAGCGTGTGCATCTCCTTGCATGTAATAGATTATTTTTATAATTTATTGATTAGGACAGAATACTGGGAATTGCTTGTTGGTTCTGATGCTCGAGATACTGTCCTATTGGAAGGGAAATGACCTTTCGAGTCCTAGTGAGGTCAAAGAAAGAAAAAAAACGCATTGTACGTTTCGGCTCAAAATAAAATATCAAAGAAGTATTATGTGACAGTGATGGTTTTGCTGTCATTACGTAACTTGCTCACCATCATTAGGCAGCCTGTGCTGACCGTTCATAAAGTGTGCGCCGCCATTAATTAAAAAAATTGCTTATGAGATGTGCGCCATCCTTACATAAGATATTTGAAACGCCTTTGCGTAAGGTGTGTGCGGTCGTTAAGTTAGAGGCCGGGATTCCCCACAGGTCCTGACGCGAGGTTACATAAAATTGCGTCATCCATATTGTACCTGACCGTTTAAAACGGGGTAAGTCGTGTGACGTCATTTGAGTCCAGAGGGGTGTGGCGTGGGAATCTCATCATCTGAAATAAGATTGCGTCAAGTATATTACACCTGGAAACAGGGACCGTATTGCACAGGTGCGAGGAACTCCATTTATTGGTACTTGTTAAATATCCCGACCATACTCCGATTAAATATAATGAAACAATATTGCGTCATCTGTTCATGGAGATTGAGCGTGCAGTCGGAATTTTGCCAGGGTATGTGCTCGGAATCTTCCCAATACTAGAACAAAATTGGAACACCTGGGGCTCCCGGAGGAATCTTGTCAGCTAGAAACAGGGCTCCCGTAGGAATCTTGCCAGCCAACCACTAGAAACAGGGTTCCCGTGGAAATCTTGCCAGGGATGCCGTGACGTCAGAGGGCCCCCTTGGGAATACGGGGAGGGCTCCCGTTAAAGTACCTACAGGGATACTACTATTGTTTAACCGGCCCTTTTTCGCTTTTGCCCAGCTATGGAATTTACGCCTTATAATTAACACCTCTCGAGTTGTTGCAGCTGATCCCTCTGAAATTTTTGAAGATTAATAATATTAAAGAGTAAATAGCTTTAGTTAAAGAGGATAAATTGTGTGCCAGTCAAATGCGCAATTACAATGGGAGGAGGCCACAACGGGCATTGAATCCTCTCAACTCTGTGAAAAACATAAATATACAAAGATTTAAAAGGTAAAAAATTCAGTAAGACTCAGGAAGAAGGACAATTTCATAACAAAAGTTAGTTTTTTTAAAATCTTTTTTCCCACCTGTGGAAAAACTTTGTGGGTTTCGAAACATAGCAAAGAGGCGCAAAGAAACACAGTTGATGCCTCTGAGTACAATGCTTGAAATTCGTTTCATGAATTTACTTAATTCTAAATGCTCTGCTTTGCGTAAATTTTCTTAATGTATTTTTATCAAACAGTTCGTGGTAACTAAATGTAAGTAAGGAGCAATGCGGCTCAATAGTAACCGAAACTCTAAGAAACAGATTCTTGATTACAATATATATATATATCAAAGAATCGAATGTTGATACTATTCAAAATACGTAAAACTCATCATATTTAATGGTACCCATTAAAAGTTATGAGGCTCATAAAATTTGCCCAATTTTTAAAAAGAGGGGAAACACCTCCGAAACATTGAGTGATCTTAATGAAAATCATTCCATCACAGTCAACATACCAGAGAACCCTACGTTAGAGGTTTCAAGCTTATATGAACAAAAACGTGGAATTTGGCATTTTTTGCCAGAAGAAAGATCACGGATGCGTGTTTATTTTATTTTTTTTTTTTGTGTGTTTTCTTCTAGGGGTGATCATATTGAACCAGTGATCATAGAAGATCGGAAGACGAACCATTCAATCGGAATTTGAAAGTTCTAGTGCCCTTTTTAATTGACCAAAAATACTGGAGGCCGTCTACCCCCCCTCCCACGCTCTTTTTTTCCCAAAAGTCACCCGATCAAACTTTTGAGATAGCCATTTTGTTCTACATAGTCAAAAAACCTAATTACTATGTCTTTGAGGATGACTTATCCCCCCCCCCCACAGTCATCAGGGGAATAGTTGCAAGTTATGAACTTTGCCCATTGTTTACATATAGTATTGGTTATTGAGAAGTATACAAACGTTTGCAGGGGGATTTTTCTGGTAGGGGGGTTGAGAGGGTTATGTTGGAAGATCTTTTCCATGGAGGAATTTTTCGTGAGGGAAGGGAATTTTCCATGGAGAGGGAGCAAGATTTCCCATAATTATTTAAAAACAATCGGAAATTAAATAATAAACAAGTTTTTAAACTGAAAGTAAGGAGCAACATTAAAACTTAAAACGAACAGAAATTATTACGTACATGTCCATTGCCGAGTCAATTCATTCATAAAAGAGTGGAGACAAAGAACAAGAAGTTGCTGGTTTCCATAAAAACTTTGTGTCTTTAGACTTTAAATGATAGTGAAGTTGTATAGAAAAACCTGAAATGTTTTAGCTTTTCCGTGAGTGGAATGTACATGATTGACTATATGGATACTCTGCCAGGGTTACTCTACTCCTCTTTCTTGTTATAAGATCTATATGTAACATATATATTGCACACAAAGAAAAAAAACACATTGAAATTTCCGAAAATAGTATTATTTTGGGTTTATAATCTTCTAAATGTGTGATAATAATCAAAATATGTTAATGATCTAGTTGAACCTATGTTAGAAATATTTTTGAGTTTGCTATGGAGTTTGGAGAATGTATTGGTGAATATCTTAGGATCGAGTTGGTCAAATTGGCTCCTAGAACAATTCTTAGCCTCCAGCGGCCGAAGTTAATTTCGTCATAAAAGAGAATTAATCCTCCTTCTTGGATTATTTTTGCAATTTGGTAAGGTTTAAAGTAAATTTTTGCTGAATAAAATTTATTTTAAACCCAAAATTAACTCATGCTCCTCCCAAAAGGCTCATATACTCAAAAAAGTAGTTATTCTTTACACTGGGCTGTAACTCTAGGAACTATTCCCTAGTTACGAAACTGGACCCAAACCTCTTATAAAAAAATGTGTCTGGAAGATTTTGGATATTAGTACCTCGTCTTGTCCTTTTTGGAGCAAAAACAAAAAAATAAATAATCTGCAAATAAATCATATAATGCTAATGTTTTTAGTTTTTCGTAATGGATTTTTAATGATGATTTTTTTTCAGATTTATGATGGCACAGATGATTTAGCTCCCAGTATCAATGAGTTCACAGGGTCACTTGGCAATTTTGCTGTTGGATCTACCGGGAACAATATGTATATAACCTTCAGATCAGACTACATAAATGTTAGATCAGGTTTTCGAGCAACATGGACAACGGTTAGTTAGAGGCTTCAGTTTTGGTAAAGCCGTGAACCCTTCCTCACAGGAAAAACTTACGATTTCCCTTATGAGTGTTTCCTATAAGTAAAAATTAACAAAATGAGTAAAAAATGAAACGCATTGTAAGAAATTTTAAGTAATTTTTACATTAAAGCCAAAGTATGGCATAAATCTTGCTTATACAAATCCGTTTTGCCATGAATTGTTATGAAAACGTTGAAGTCCCAATTTACAATATCAAAAGTACTTCACCACTTTAACACTTCTAGTGTTGACACTTCTAGTGTCAAGAGGAAGGGTTCTCTATGTCCTTCCTCTTGCTTTGAATATCTTTGAAATCGTTTATCATATAAGTTACGGTAATCTCCTCAATATACTTTCAAAAAATCGACAAGATTGTTCTTAGATAAGATGCTGGTAACCTATATGACACTGCAGTAGGAATTGAGACGATGGCCTAGTTTGGTAATGAAGCCTTGTAGCAATCCTTTTACAAATTTTGAATGTTTTTTTTTTAATTATCTAAATATACACCCACTTTGTAACAGGCTTTTAACATAAACATATATTCGCGGGATACAAAAATAGAATTTAGATAAATTGATCTGAAGGTTATGCTACAAATTGGATAGTTATATTAGTCATAGTTCCTGGAGCTCCCCAAGGACAAGCTTTTAACCAGCTGTCAAATATTGCATCCGTCAAGAGATTAGCTCGTGGGGGTTTGTAAAGGTCAAAACCCTTTGATTCACACCTAGTTGGATTGAGGAGTAAACTCTCCAAAATATCAAAGATAACTTATCGAAGGCATTTAAAAAGCTAAGCCAATATGCTAAACTTTCTTGAATTGAACTGGAAAATTCTAAGACCAATGTAAATTAAATTAATGTACTTAAAGTTTTTTTGCTATCTCAATCTTAAAATAGACTTTTTTTTCAATTTCGAGTTTTTCTAAGGTTTTTTTTCCCATCTGCGAAATTTTTAGAACTATCATAGGAAAAGAAAAAGAAAGAGGAATATATGACTAGAATTTGGGCTAACAGCCAGTTTTGATCATGAAACTTCCAGAATCATGTCTCTTTTCTTTTTATATATGTATGGGTCTCGATCAGGGTTATGCTGTAAAGGGGACAGCTTTACCAGTAATGATTTCGGGACCTCCCCAAGGATAAGTTTCTACCCAACTGTTTAAATATCACATAAGACAAGAAGTTACCTTGTGGGTGTTTATAAAGATCAAACACAGGATTCAAGCCTAGTTGGATTGTGGGGTAAACTATCTGAGCTATCAGAGATAACTTGTCGGGGGCACATGAAAAACTAAGCCAATAGGCAAACGTTTGGGAACTGAAGTGGAAAATCCAAAGAGCAATGTAAATTACATCGATGTATTTAAAATTTGTTTCATTTTTCTCATCTCAATCTTAAATTAGACTTTTTCAATTTTGTGTTGTCTTCTCATGTTTTTTTTCTACCTGCAAAATTCTGAGCTCTCAACAGAGGGAAAAAATCTGAAAGGAGGTCAGACATTGACCAGTTGTCATTTATTCTATTTTTTCATATACAGAATCCATTTTAAATATATAACTGGACTTTGGGTTAACAGCCAGTTGTGACCACGAAATTTCCAGAATCGGATGTCTTTTCTGTTTATGTATGTATGGATGTCGATCAGGGCTATACAATAATGTGGATAGTTTTATCAGTAATAGTTTCTGGAGTTCCCCAAGGACAAGCTTCTAATTAGTTATTAAAATATTGCATGCGTTAAGAGTTTACCTCGTGGGTGTTTTTAAACATCAAACACATGATTCAAGCCTAGTTGGATTGTGGAGTAAACTGTCCAAGTTATCAGAGATAACTTGTCGGTTGCACTTGCAAAACTAAGCCTATATGCTAAAATTTGAAGTGGAAATTGCTAAGAGCAATGTAAATTACATTGAAGTATTTAACATTTGATTTTTTTTTCTCTTCTCAATCCTAAATTATACTTCTTTCAATTTTATGTTTGTTTTCAGGGTTTTTTTTACCTGCAATATTTGGCGCTTTCATCATAGAAAAAGAAAATAAAAAGAGGCCTGACTATCTCAATCTTTTATAATTTTTTCTATTCGTTCATATGAAAAAATCCATTCTAAACTATAACTTGACTGTGGGTTAACAGCCAGTTTTGACCCCGAAATTTCTAGAATCGGGTATCTTCGTTTTTTATGTGTCCATCACCATTATTTATAGGCCAAGCAGTGACATCTTCCCTCAAAATGCTCGAAAATGACAAACAAAATAAGATATATACAAAACGTTCATGTCCTCATAAGAAAATTAGCTGTACCTCCGCAACCAATCTCATGTATTGATGGTTTATTCTGCCATTTTAACTACATTGATTTTTAACGACAAAAAACTAGTGTTGCACGGCCAACAAGATATGTACTTCTTGATGAAACATTAGCAGAATTTTGGACAAATAATACCGCGGTGACAGCGAATGCCAACCTTTCCCCCTCTAATTAGTCCCAATAGGAAGATTTGAGCATTCAAAGTATGTTCTGAATGAAATTAGAATCTGAAAGATGATTTGGTCAAAATCAGGTAATGTGGTAAAGTGGTTTTATGGTTTTAGGGTGAGGTTGTTGTAGAACCCTTTATTTCTGCTTTTATAGGGGAGATAAACTATGGCCCTAAGGTAATTAAACTTTCTTAGCGTGCCTTAGGCTATGACCTGAGGCGTACCAGCTGGAAATATTCGAGGGACTAAATGCAGACTGTGGAGAGGTTGGCTTTAATACAATACTTTTATTCAGATAACATACACTAGTACAAGGATTGATAATAGATATATATTCCGCTGGGACTGGTTGTCCCATGGAGACCAGAGGTATCATAAATCTACAATAATAAATAATACATTAGGATACTTAGACACTTACAATAATCCGACAATATTCCAAGGTATTTCTGAATCAACGGACCAGAGGTCGGTCCAGCATAAGATTAGTATCTCTACGCCCCTTTCCGTAAAATGTATCTTTTATGCATTTCCTCAAACACACCTTATCGGGACCCACTGACGCACATAGCTAGGAAGTGTTAATTTCTCAATTTCCTATTAAGCATACACCTGGCAGGGTACGTTCCTTATCTTAATAAACAGTGGTATTTCTAAACTTTTGTATTTGCGTCTTAATATTTTACTAAATTCCAAATTGACTTATTTAGAAAGCCTCAAAACAATACTCCCTATTTTGAGAAGAGTTGCCCTCAACTCTAAATATTTTACTTTTAAAACAACTTAATTTTGTACATAGTTTTTATACTGCCATTTTTGGGTCATTATGTGCATATACCCTCGATGGGTTTCTTTAGGGTCATGTTTATGGCCAAATATATGCCATGTCCTTTGTTCCAAGGGTATCATTTTTTGGAATTTATCCTTGTTTCTCTTTTTTTCTGTCTTTAAGATTGTAAAATTCTCTTTTCACCCTCATCCTTATATGCATCTTCTGTTTTAGTTTGAGCCTCAGTGGCTTAAGCATTATATTAGTGGTTCTGCTTAAATTAGATTTCAAGTTATATTAGAAACTATTTGATTAATTGAGTTTAAATTTAATTCCCATTAATAATTTGATTTATCTGGGTGATATGGTTGATTTACCGTTTAATTTCCGGAGCTAGAAATACCTTGGATAAATTATACATAACAATTTTGGTTTTTAAATTTTCACATATTTTTTTAGCTCAAAGAATTGTCATATTCTTTCAGTAATATCCGGCCAATTAGGCTATGAAGCACATTCTTTGATATTTTCTAGGGGAAACTTGAGTTTTGATTCTATCTCACTTTAGGATGAACTGGTAGCAATGTGCTGTAATACTGCATATAGTTTCCAAAATATTAGTTGACCAGCTATGGTTTGGTTTTTGATGGTATGAGTTGTTAGTATCAAAGTACAATTGAACTGGCTTTGAAATTTGCTACTTTCCAAAAATGTGTCAAAAAATGATTGAAAAAATTGATACGAAAGGATGTTACGAAAAATTTGATTTCCAAAAGAAACTAAGGCTGTATCTAAAATAAATATTCACATTAGAATACACATAAAGTATAAAGTGTTACATATATAGTAAACAGAAAAACTCAGTTTTGTATATATTACTGCATTCTCTTTTTTTTAAACGAAGGTTAATTACTTTATTACTTTCTCCTCTGTTTTCTCTAAACATACTAAAATAGAAACACTAATAGAAACACGACATACTAATGTCGCTTAAATAGAAACATTATGTTTCTTGCTGGCAATTTGTTTCATCATCCTCTTCAAATTTAACATAGAATTATTAATCACTTAACGGATTATTTCACAATAAAAATATTTATACGTTGACTCGAAGTCAATAATCTATATATTACATTAAATCACTAGTTCAAACTTAAAGTTATTTCTAAAAATAAAAAAATCATAGTATATACAAAAGCATTGTGTAATTAACTTACACGAGCATTGTGAGGTCACAAAACTTAGGAAGAACATTCAAATACTTGTTAAAACTTAAAACGTAAAAAAAATAAAACACGGTATAGACTAGCATTGGAATTAATTCCAATTAGTGTTTTATTAATTTCTTATAAAGTATTAATTTAGAATACTTCTTGAGTGATACAAAAAGTAAAATAAAAAAATACTCAACTTATTAATTCACTATATTTATATTGATAATTTAAAATGACTTCAGTTCTGTTTTTACATAACTTAATTGTTTAAACACGAACAATAATTATGTACCCTTACAATTTTTTAATCACTGCAATTTTTGTTCTTTTTACAAATTGTAAATAAGTCCTTCAATACTTTTATCTTATAAGTATTAACTTAAGTTAATTATTTATAAAAAAAATCAACTCTAACAAATAGATTTATCCACTATAACTGAGAACTGTGATTAACCTCTATACAAAGGCTTGACAATAGTTCATATAACATGACTTTGCTATTAAAATTATTCAAACTTGTGAGCTTTTTAATTCTTTTCAAATCTCAGGTGATTGAGACAGTTAAAACAAATGTATTTGTCTGTAATCTCTTTTTTCAGCTTTAATGTCCTTTTGGGACAAGCCTCCATTTATAGCTTAGATCTGATAAGCTCAAAATTTAGCTGTTCACCTTTTTGCCTGTTATGAAACTGTCAATCCTGCACTCTGAAGGTTTGCTTACCACAAGTTTCTTCCGGTATCACCATAAAACATACCCAGGTTCTCTTGTCTGACTGCTAATGCTGAAAGAACTGTTATGAGCCTGCACACAGCAATTAATTAGTTGTAGCCACACTTTTTGATTTGTGGCCATAGTTTTTCTCTTGGGCTATTCTATTATTAAACAAAGTGGGCTTTCTGTAGAAATTATACCTTGCCTTCATGGCATACGGTAATTTATTTTAAGAAACACAAGTGATCACGCTATTTTCACTTTAACTTCCCAACTTTTACTGGTCTTGCCTTTAGTTTCAACTTCAACTTAGGTCCTTTAGGCTATTACTGTACCTTTTTTTTGCCATGCTAATCAATTTCCCGAAAACAACTCTCACATAAAAGAGCATAATTTTTCCTATCTACTTGGAGCATATCTCCAATATTTATATTAATCTCGGCCAGAGTTACACCACTGTCACAGTGGCTCCCTAGTATTAATGCTACTTATTTTGTACTTATTTAGTACACATATTTCGCACTAGCCTCGTTTGATGATCTTAATATGCACGTATAACAAAGTCTAACTGACTCCATTCAATTTTTTTTCCTTTAATTTTGTCTGGCTGTATTTTCAACTTGAACACTTCTTTTTCCTTTCTTTTATTATTTACTTCATTGAAGCTTAAGGGTTTTTTTCAAGTCTTTTCCAGCTTTTTCAGTACAATAGGTCTTTTCTACGCCTATATTTATATGTTTCCTTTTTTATTCAATAGCTTTTACAATTTTGTTATGACGATTTCCATTTGGTCAATTTCGTTATCTCCATATTTTTAAGCGGGGGGGTTGTCTTTTGTCGCAACATGTATTTTTTTTTTAAATTATATAAATTTCTCTCTCTAAAGGTGTTTGTGTTGTAAAAGTACTGTATTCTTCAGTTGATTTTTAGTGTAATTTTAGTTAAGTTTTTGCGCCGAATTTTCTAGCCCTCATTTCTTCATAATAATGCAATTTTTACGATATACTGATTTCCGCAGAAATGTGTGGTTTTCACTGCAGACATATTTTTTTTGTCTATGGTACCTCACGAACAAAATAGAAAATATGTTTATTTCGTGCCTGGCGTGTTTTGCGATAGGGGTTATCAGTGCCTATTACGGTTTCCCTATAATCTCTTATATTATTCACGACTGGTATTTATCCTCAGTTTAATTTTTGCCTTAGTTTTATATAGTAATTGAGTGTGATTGTGCCCTCTCATTCCTTTGTTAGGATTGGTACTTGTATGATTGTGATAAAGAGATTCGGTTTATTTGAATTTCCGAACCTCCTACCACAGTCACACCTATCCCTTCCAAAATATCTACCGTGATATTTTGACTATTTTGTTGACTCAAAGGCTGGTTTGATCCAAATTTCTTATATAAATTTGGTATTGGTGAATCCCCAACTGATAAGACCATAAGTAGTTTTAATATTTTAATACTTATAATCGTATCATTTGTGCCTTTCACCTGCAATTTCTTTCCCCTGTTTATTCCTGTGAATGGTTTGCTGTGAATTTATTTAATATGTAAGACTATTTATACCCAGAAAGACCTTGGTTTTATATTGTGTTTTATAGTATAATTTTTTAATTGTGACAAATTTTCAGTAAGTATTCATTTATTATCTTCTACTATTTATAATAATATTACAGCCAGCTTATACATGTCCTGATTCATGTAAACTCTTGCTGGCCTTCCTTCAATTTGGACGTTATTAACATACCGTTTAAAGGGGAAAAATTTAGATATTTCCTTAGAGGCTCTTCACTCGTTTTCTTTTTCTCGGGTTATAATTACTTTATTTAAATACTAAACGACTGGGAGCAACACAAGTTCTCCCTTTTCCTGTTTCTTGATCTGAATTTTGGATTCCAAATTTTTGTTTCTCTTATGTATAATATTGACAGGGTTTTCCGTGGTCTCTATAATGTGGTTTACAAGGTTCCGAATTCGAGCGTGGTTTTGTTGCAACGTCAAATGTCTTTAGCCTCCGTTCCTTATGACGTTTAAACTTTTTCATTAGTGATTTAGCCACTTGTGCTGCTGAAGAAGGAACTTGCTGCTGTCCTTCTGGTTTCTTTACTTTTCTCCATAATCTTTCTCTTAAGGAGGTTATGTAACGCTGGCCCAGGTTTAGTTATATCTGTTTCTGTAGAAAAATTATCGGTTTCATATTCTGTTAGCTTGCGTCTGGTAGATGGTGTTTGTTCCAAAAGCCATTTTTGTGTTAAGACTGTCGGCAAGTCTAGCGTATGAAATTCAGACAATTCTTGGGTTTCTTTCAATTTTTCTTTTTCCTTGGACTTAACCTCTGGCTTATTATCTCTTAAGCCAGTAGGTGGTTTTTGAAATTCTTCTCTATTGTTTTCATCGGCAGTATCCGATGATAATTGAACATCTCCTCTCTTCTCTTGTTTTTTGTAGAAAGTTAGTAGGAAAGACTGGGCTAAATATTCCTTCCGCTTCTCCCAACTGTTTTGGTTGTTAAAAAGGTCATAGAATTCATATGGCTTTCTGATATATACTGGTGCTATTGTTTCATCTTTGTCTGAAGAAATGAACTCTAATTTCCATGATTTTGAGAAAAATTCTGTTTTATTCTAATATGGTGTACTATTTCTTCCTTTTCGTTATACTGATGCTTTAAAACATAGGTTAAGTTATTTGGTAGAATTTTTACAATTCTGTAAGGTCCATCCCACTTCGGTTTTAACTTTTTTGTCTCTTCCCGGTTGATTTTGAGTAAATAGACCAAGTCTCCTAAACAATAATTAGTCTGATTTTGGCTTTTTTTGTCATATTTTTCTTTTTGTTCTGTCTTCGCATCTTTCAAATTGTCTTTAACCTGTTCCATAGCTTTTTCCTTCGCATAACCATTTGTTGTTTATATTGGTCAAGATTGTAATACATTCTATCATTTTGTATTTCATCCATACAAATTCTAGGATCTCTTAGATGTTGTAACAAAAATGCCGTTTCTTTTAAAGAACGTGAAAAAGCCGTATTCACTGCAAAAACTTTGAATGCTATGTGGTCGTCCCAATTCTCATTTTCCTGCCTAGCCTGTATCCCCAGCATGTAAGCTAATTCTCTATGTTTTCGTTCAACTTTTCCATTAGCTGACGCCATGTAAGATAGGTAAACCAGCGCTTTATGCCTAAATATTCCGTGTTTTCGTCTAATAATTTGGCTCTTAGGCTCGGTCCATTGTCACTAATTAAAATTCGAGGGAAAAGTCCGTGTTCCAAAAATAGCCAGTTGGCTTAAAATTTCACATTGGTTTTCGCCTTTTCGTTTTTAATTGGGAAAGCGTATAAATATGAATTGAAGTGGTCAAATATGGTTAGTACCCACCGATTTCCTTTCCTAGAAACTGGTAAACTTTCTCTTGCCCCCCAAATGTCTATAGAAATTAATTCTCCAACCCTGAAAGGGTGGGGTTTTGACCTAATTCGGCCCTAAGGATCTTTCGTGGTGACTTCTGTTTGGCACACTCTTGGCAGCCTTGTATGAAAGTTTTTACTTTTGAGTACAGTTTTGGAAAATAAAATTTCTTTTATTCTCCCAATAGTTTTCGCTTATCCCATGTGATAGCCAGTAGTTGCATGTGCTATCGGTAAAATTTCTCCTTCCAGTGATTTTGGAGTTGCTGGAATAATTTTTAAGTCATTTTTTATATATTCTTGTGGTGCTCTGTAATATATTATCAAAAGATTTTTACTTTCATCCAAATCAAAATTATCTAAGTCCTTCAAAAAATAATTAAAGTGTTCCGGCAGTTCTGTTCCTTTAAATAAAAAGAATTTCATGGCTGAACAAAAATCATCTTTATCTTGATGATTCGAAATATTTCCATTAGATAGTATTTCTACCCAGCCCAGTTTGTCTTGGATGGTTGTTAACAAAGTTCCTTCTGTATCTTGATTTCGTGACAAATAGTCTGGTAAAATGTTTGTACGACCCTTTATATATATTGGGGTAAATAAATATGCTTGCAGACGTAGTATCCATCGTGCCAGCCGCGCTGAAGTATTTTGCATCGTATGTATTCAAATTAGTGATTTTTGGTCTTCGCGTAAAATGAATTTTTTCCAAGCAAACATTAGCGAAACTATTCTGTAAAAACTAGAAATGCTAGGCATTATCTTTCAACCGTTGAATATTTTCTTTCTGCCTCTGTCAGCGACCTGCTGGCGTATTGGACTATTGATTCTACCCCTTCAGAATTACATTTAATAATATGGCACCAATTCCGTGCCCCGAAGCTTCTGTTTCTAAACAGAAGTCTTTTGACAAATCTGGTAGTTTAAGTATTGGCGCCTTTAATAATTGCCTTTTTATTTCATACAGCACTTGTATTGCGTCCGATGGATATTGGAATTTGTCCGATTTTTTTCAAAAGATTAGTCAAGGGTTGGGCTATTGTCGCATAATTTTTAATATATTGTTGGAAATAACTTAACAAACCACAAACTTATCTGCAGCTTTTTTGATCTTTTGGGGGTTGTAATTTTTCTATGACCGTAAGTTTTTCTTGATTTGGTGAAATAGTACCTTGGTTTATCAGATGACCAAGAAAAACTAGTTTTGGTGCTATTATTTTTAGATTTTCTGGTTTTAATTTTAAGCATGCTTTTTCAAATTTTTCCAGTATTTTTCTAAGTCCAACTAAATGGATTTCCACGTTTTCAGTAAACAAAATTACATCATCTAATTAAGCCAAGGTATCTTTTTCCTTTCCGGTTCGTTATCTTTTAAAACCAAATTCATTAGTCGACTAAAACAGTTTGGAGTAAATTATAAGCCAAAAGGCATACGTTCAAATGTAAACGTTCTTCCATCATTTAAGATTACTGTTGCCTTGGGCTTTGTTTCTGGATCTATGGCTATTTGCCAATATCCTGCTATTAGGTCGAAACTAGCGTAGTATTTTGAACCTTCCAGCGAATCTAATATCGTATCAATTTCTGGTAATTTCATAACATCTTTTACCGTGACTGCATTTAGCGCTCTAAAATATATGCATAATCTCCAGGTATTGTCTTTTTTCTGACTATTACTAGTGGAAAACACCAATCGCTAACACTCTTGTTAATGATACCTTGTTCTTCCATTTCCTTTATTTGGTTGTCCAGCCATGGTTTAAAATGATGAGGTGTTTTATACGGTTATTTTTTTTATTGGAGGACCCTGTGTTGGTATTTTGTGCGTGATTAAGAGAGTTAAACCGTAATCCGCTTTGTGTCTTACGAATGTCCACCTAAAATCCCAAAGAATATTTCCCACCCGAGTCTTTATATTTTCTAGTAAATGTTCTAAACCAAATTGTTGCAAAAAGTCTGTTTTTGTCATTCCATACTTTTCTTGCGGTTGCGGTTTCGACGACATTTGTTCGTGGCTAGTGAAATTTACGCTTAATTCTTGGCTGCTTAAGAGATGTTGTTTCTCAATTTGAAATCTCTTCCACCGATCCAACTGCTATCTGGTTCAGTTTTACTTTGTTATTACTTAGATTTGATAATTTTAAATATGTAATACCATTTTCAATTTTAATAACTTGATTTTCAACGAAAATTGTGGGGTATTCTTCGAAGATGTATCCCCCTATCATGGTATCCATTGTTTTAACCTTTCCTTCTTTTGTATTTAATATCGTTAGCACTTGAGTTGTTGTTCCCCCTTCTATTGTGATTTTCCTTTTATTTTTAAGTTATAATCCGAATCGTCACTCTCTTTATCTGTTGTTACGCAAATTTGCCTATCAGTTTCATTTAGATGCCTTAAGGTTATTGTATTAGTTGTGGGTTCCCATAAGATCCCATATGTCCTGATTGTGTATACCCCTTAAGTAGAAGGAAACTGAGTTGCTTAGATTTTATCATCACTACTGTCATTCTCTGATCCCCTGCGCTAAAGTTTAAAGATCATTCCGCCAAAACTCTCAATTTTTGGTCTTTCGCGGATGCAAGGGTATACTGGCATCTGCTTACGCGATTTTCTACACTAGGAGGAAACTTCTTAAAAACTTCCTCTCGAATTAATGATTTAGACGCACCCGTATCAAGTAAACATGGTAAATTTTGGAAAAACCCAAATTTAAAACAACGCAAAATCGGTAGATTATTATTATTTGCATCTGTATCACAACACTCTAAACTATAAAGGGGTCTTTGTAATGACTCAGCTCTGTCGACCCTTACAGGCTGGTTTCTCCGTTTAAATGCCCAGTGTTTGACCAAAAGTTTCCGGGGTTATCCCAGTTTCTGGGGTTATCCCAGTTTTCTTCAACGTTGCTATTTTTACCATGGGTGTTGTTAAACTTTCACTTTCTAGGCCTAAATTCAGGAATATTATTAGGTGTTTGCCAAGTATTATTTGTTCCCTGCCTTCCTAAATTTCTGCCCCCCTGCGTTCTGAACTGGTGTCATGTCTTGTACGTCTGGCCTTCTTAGGGTATTTTATGCCAGCAATCTACCACATAATGGTTTGGTTTGCAACAATAATAGCAATTGAATCTTTTCCTGTTTTGCTTGATGATTTGCCCTTCCGCATGGGGTCTATACCTATTTCTGTATATTCTTGACCTGCCTATATTTGCTCCACAATTTTCCTCGGGAGGAGGAGGTGGGTGCCTATAATACTTGGTATTCCAAGTCATTAAGGATCTAATACCATGGAATTGGTCGTCAAACGGGGAGAGGTCAGTCCATGGTGGGATATTTCGGCCTTCCTCTTGCCTTTTTGGTTCACGATTTGGCTCCCCAAAGCTCACCCACTTTTGTCCCTTTTCATACTGTACACTTCCTGAGGTTCCTTTGTTATTTATTGACATCTGATCAAACTTTTTCATGGTCTCGTCAATTTTTATCTCTGTTTCTACTAGGATTATAGCCTGCTCTAGATTTTCCGGTTTCCGTGATAATATTAGTCTTAATAGCTTTTTTGGTAACTCTTTCGTAAAATTATGTAATTGTACATTCTGTACTATCTCGTCATTTCCGCCCTTCTCCAATTGTAAGTATACAGATTGACAAATTTAGTCTGCATATTCCCTGATACTAGTTGAGGTATTGAATGTCACTACCTCTGTTCTTAGCCTCTCGGAGGTACTTGTTTCTATGAATGTTGTTTTAAAAGATTCAATTAGAGTGCTAATGTCCTTGGGCTCTTTTTCCTTAATCGACTCGAAGTGTTTAAGGGCGCTTCCCTTTAATTTTAGCTGCGATGCATTGCTCTTTGACCTTATCGTCAAACGACACAATTAGTTTGTCGAAAATTTTCAATTTTTCGATAAACTCATGTACATCTGAAAATCCCATGTATTCTGGTATAATTTTTGCAATTTCAAGTACCGTTGATAGGGAAGCCATTTTTTCCTCTGGCATGGCCATTTTATTTCAAAAATTGAATTTTATTTATTCCTCTCGACCCAGTTTTTGCAACCACCACCAGCTGTAGTAAAGTGGTTTTTATTGTATTAAGGTGAAGCTGTTGTAGATACCTTTATTTCTCCCTTTATAGGGGAGATAAATTATGGCCCTAAGGTAATTAAACTTTGGTAGCGTGCCTTAGGCTATGACCTGACTAATGAGGCGTACCAGCTGGGAATATTCGAGGGACTAAATGTAGATTGTGGAGAGGCTGGCTATAATACAATAATTTTATTCAGATAACATACACTAGTACAAGAATTGATAATAGATATATATTCTGCTGGGAATGGTTGTCTGGAGACCTCAAGTATCATAAATCTACAATAATATATAATACAATAGGATACTTAGATACTTACAATAATCTGACAATATTCCAAGGTATTTCTAAATCAACGGACCAGAAGTCACTCCGGCATAAGATTAGTAATTCGCTCCGCCCCTTCCCATAAAATGTATCTTTTATAAATTTCCTAAACCACACCTTATCGGGACCCACTGACGCACATAGCTAGGTAGTGGTAGTTTCTCAATTTCCTATTAAGCATACACCTGCCAGGATATGTTCCTTATCTTAATAAAAAGTGGTATTTCTAATCTTTTGTATTTGCATCTTAATATCTTACTAAATTCCAAATTGACTTAATTAGAAAGCGTCATCACAGTAAAATGATTTACGATTTACGATTGACGATTGATGAGACGTTGTTTTTTTTTGTTTATTTTTCGCAAGAATTTCAATTGTAATCGGAACAAATAATTACATTGTATCTGAAACTTCCTCATAATTTGGGATATCTTTATAGTGTACAGTATATGGTTCTTTTCTCCTTTCTCTGCGGTTCATACTGGATGTTGTGATAAACCAGTGACTTTTGAATCAAAACCAATTTAATTCTATTTTTTTGCCAAAAAAAAAATCAACTAGATATTGGTAAGATGAAAAGAATAATAAAAAAAGAATGGAAGAATCACCGAGCTTAACTGTCACTGTCATTCAGTGAAATTTTATTTCTTCGGCTGTTTCGTTTATTACAACTTTTGCCAATTTTCTTCATTTCGGCAAAGATTCGAAATATCGCTGTGTAAAACTAAAAAAAATATTCCAGTATTAAGGGTATAGCCTGAAAAGTCCTAGATAAAGAAGGATGTAAAATACCATACAAGTAGGTCTAGAAAGTGGTATAACAGGTCTTGGAAGCACAGCTCCAGAATCTGGAAAAAAGTAGTCTGAAAAGTAACTTGTGGTTGGAAGTTGAACTTCATTTCACAATCTTAATGGCTAGTAAATTTATTATTTTGTCACCTGATACTCGTAATATTGATATATTTTGCAAATTAATATACAATAGATTAACGCAGCTAAATAAATCAATATAGAGAAATTGCAGTACTTTCATTTTACTTGATAAATTCACCTCTTGACCGAAGACCAAAGTATGGTTAATGTCGCCTTGAGAAATGGTTTGAATTCCCTTATAGTGAGCTCAGACAAACCTGTAAAACTATTGATCATTCAAAAAAAGTTTGTCGTTTGGCCTAGAGAAACGCTATTGAACGCTATAGAAGGAAGTGTTCTTGCTGTGATTTTCCTTGGCCCATACCCAAGTAGAAAGGCCCCTATTGATCGTGACGGGGCTCCTTATATGGGCATGGAATCCTCAGGGAGAATGATTGCATAATCGAAGTGGGTCAATGACCTCTTTTTCCAAGGTCGATTTATTTGTTGTTGTTGTTGTTTTGGCCAAGTGCATGCTCGAGGTGAATGTTATGATCCAGAAATAGGAAACAGTATTTGTTGTTGTTGTTGTTTTGGGCAAGTGTATGCTCGAGGTGAATGTTATGATCCAGAAATAGGAAACAGTATTTGTTGTTGTTGTAGTTTTGGGCAACTGTATGCCCGAGGCGAATGTCATGGTGTCCAGGATTAGGAAACAGTTAGATGACGTATTTCCTTCTCAGCCAATCAGTGACCCGTTACATAACAATTCACCCTTGAGATTTCGCATATAACGGACATGCATTGTGATTAAATTATCAGAAAGTAAAGTAACCTGAAAATGAATAGAACACTAAATATTATTGATGAGCTTGAAAAAATGGCAACCACAATTAGCAATGTGAGTACATTTTTAATTTCATTTTGAAATTAAAATTATTTTCCTTGGTCACCCTCCAGTATATCTAAGTCCCCCCCCCCCCAATACAAAACACCACCATGTTATCTTTATACTCGATAGAAAACATAAAATGTTCTTTTTACCCTCAAAACCTAACCCCTCCCCCACTGTTTTTACAACGGTAATAATCGCGGTAGAAATAATTTTCTTTTTTCGTTAAATTTATACAATTTTAAGCATTCTATATCCTAGCTAAAAGCGACCACTGACTTCCGTCAATTCTTAAGACATTGTGCCGTTCTGTTTGACATTAGGCTCTCCAGCGAGAGGTTAAAATTAGCTGTCATCCCTTTTCCTGTGTGTTTACGATTTAGCGGCCAAGTCAAAGGTTTCTCAGATTCAAAAGGATGGCTAGTATATTTCGCAAAATTTTTACTTTAACAATCTTTTTATCTTATTTAAAGTCTATAGACTGGAACATTTAATTTTTTTCTAAATGGTAAAAATAGAAACATTGATTTCTATCCTAAGGCTATAGACTACTGATTGTGATGATTTTTTTTCTCAAGCTGTGTAATAAAAACGTTTAAGTAATGGGGGATTCGTTGTGCGAACCATTTCTCTTTGACATTTTAGAGATTTTAACTATAGCATTTGAATAATAAGCAGTAAGATATATTCTTTATTGATCTGTCTTGCGCTTGAATAAATCGCAAGATTAACTCAATGAGAAGGTAGACCTAGGGTGGGTTAATTTTTCTAAATTCAGGGGAGGGGGTCAATTTTGTATCCAGGATTTTTGTCGGGGAAGGGGTTAGCGCTTTTATTAGTGACAAAATAGAAATGAAAAGATAATTGGTTTTACCATAATTGTTTTCTACTTCGTTGTGCGAACCATTTCTCTTTGACATTTTAGCGACTTTAACTATAGCATTTGAATAAAAGGCAGTTAGATATATTCTTTATTGATCTGCCTTGTGCTTGAATAAATCGCAAGATTAACTCAATGAGAGGGTAAACCTAGGGTGGCTTTAATTTTCCAAAATTTATAGGGAGGGGGTCAATTTTTAATCAAGGAGAATTGCTGGGAAGGGTATTAACGCATTTAATGGTGACAAAAAAGAAATGAAAAGATACTTGTTTTGGGCTTCAGTGTCTAACCAGTTTTTCGACATTCTATCGATTTTAGCTATAAAATTTGAACAAAAGGCAGTAAGATATATTCTTTATTGATCTGCCTTGCGCTTGAATAAATCACAAGATCAACTCAATGAGAGGGTAAACCTAGAGTGGATTAATTTTCCTAAATTTAGGGGAGGGGGTCAATTTTGTATCCATGATTTTTGTTGGGGAGGGGGTTAGCACTTTTAATAGTAACAAAATAGAAATGAAAAGATAATTGTTTTTACCATAATTTTTTTCGACTTCAGTGTCTAACCATTTCTCTTCGACATTTTAGTGATTTTAACTATAACATTTGAATAAAAGGCAGTAAGAATTTTCCAAATTTAGAGGGAGGGGGTCAATTTCGAATCGTGGATATTTGTTGAGGAAGGGGTTAACGCTTTTAATGGTAACAAAATAGAAATGAAAAGATAAGAGTTTTTAACATAATTTTATTATTATTAGTTGTTCGAAACAATTATATTGCACCTATTAGTGATTTTAACTATATAATTTGAATAATAGGCAGTTAGATATATTATTTATTGATTTTCATTGCGATTGAATAAATCAGAAGAGTAACTCAATGAGATGGTAAACCTTGGGTTGCTTAATTTTCAAAATTTTATAGGGGGGGGGGTCAATTTTTAATCAAGGAGATTTGTTGGGAACGGTATTAACTCATTTAATGGTGACAAAATAGAAATGAAAAGATAATTGTTTTGGGCTTCAGCGTCTAACCATTTTTTCGACATTTTATCGATTTTAACTATAACATATGAATAAAAGTCAGTAAGATATATTCTTTATTGATTTTCCTTGCGCTTGAATAAATCGCAAGATTAACTCAATGAGAAGTTAAACCTAGGGTAGCTTTATTTTCCAAAATTTAGAGGGGGGGGTCAATTTTATATCCAGAATTTTTGCTCGGGAGGGGGTTAGCACTTTTAATAGTGACAAAATAGAAATTAAAAGGAAGTTGTTTTTTACCATAATTGTTTTCGACTTCAGTGTCTAACCACTTCTCTTCGACAGTTTAGTGATTTTAACTATAACATTTGAATAAAAGGCAGTAAGATATATTCTTTATTGATCTGTCTTGCGCTTGAATAAAAAACTGAACGTTCGTATAATAATGCTTTGAGTTATTTCTGAGAAAAGTTGAATTTATTATAATAAAACTATGATTTTCAGAGTTTAGGTTGCTTTCGACAAAGTTTTCTCTTTACATACGGCAAATTTCCACAAGGTGATTGATCCATGGCCCTTCTAAATGTGATAGAAGCTACTACACCCTGCTTCAATCTCTTTTTACGTATTCAAACTGAATGTTCGTATAACAATGCTTTGAGTTATTATTTGAGGACCCCTCCGAATATTTACTCAGAGGGGCGGGTGCTGAAATGTAAAACGTTACTTATTGGACCATCATTTTCACAGTTTTCAAGTTGAGATCTTCGAACACACTCCCTCCTTCTCAGTTTATTCAATGAAAGTGAGCTATATTTGTTAGAGTTTCATAAACATTACATATTTATTTAATTTAAGCACTTTTTTTTCAGATATAATAATGTTTGGTGTGATTGACACAGAATATATTGGTCTGAAATATTCCTCAACTGGCATTATTTTCGAAGCAGCTTTCTTACTCCTAGACAATCAACGACGTGAAATTCATAGCTATAAATGGAACATCAGATACAATATGTATAAGTACGAGAAAAACAGATGGAGTCCAACACTAAATTTTATAAATCGAAATGGCTTTTACGCTAAAACCATACGACCACATAATGAAAATGGCTATGAAATCAAACATGTACAAGAGGAAATTCAGGAAATATGCAGTTTTTTCGGTGTGCAAGCTGTTTATGTTAAGGGAAACGTGCCAACTGATAAACTCTTACTAGAAAAATGTGATAAAAACATAGCAATATTCAATTTAGAAGACTTCAAATGTGAGAAATACCTGCATTCAGTCCATGACCCAGAATATGAAGTTAGATATTTTGCTCAATGGATGCCGGAAAAGATACCTGACATGGAAAAATGCATCACGTATCCAAAGACCTAAACTTGCTCTTCCTCATATGAAATGGATTACGCTTCTTTTTTTTTAAATATGTCATTATGTATTTTTTCAAATGTTTTTAAATATGTTTAAGCAATAAATATCTTAAGCCTCAACCGTTTTTATTCTTTAGAATAGTTCATCGCCATGAAAATTATAATTTCAGATTCAACATGTCAGGGAACACACTTTCAAGCTCAGCATGTTGGAGAACCCTGAATAGTCACCCCTAAAAAATTAAGTTAACTGTAAAAGGTTCAAAAATCTCTCTGAAATTACACTTTCAGATCCAATATATCAGAGAACAAATTTTCAGGTTCAACTAGTAGGAGAACCCTAAATGCTCATCCCTAAAAAAGGTAAGTTAACCCTAAACAGTTAAAGAATTTCTCTGAAATCACACTTTCAGGTCAGGTTAGGTAGGACCCCGACCCCCACTACCCAAACTCCGAAGTAACCCCCCGCCCCCCAAAGGCCCCCCGGCCCCCAAAGACCCTCCGGACCCCGCAATAATTTTCAAAAGGCCTTATTGTATCTTTTCAGAACAAGTTCTTTTCTTAATATCGTTCTTAAACCAATTTTACAAATTCTAAATTTTTCCTTAGTAGATAGAAAAAGCTATATCATAGTTGTGAATATTTTCTTGGGAGATAAGCAGTTCTATTTCAATTTTAAATTTTCTCAATGAAGTGAAGAAAAGTTCAAATTCTCTTCTAAATTTTATCAATGAAAAAGAAATTAGTTATTGATCAATTCCATTTTTCCAAATAATATAAAAATTTTTCACTTCGGTTCAAATTTTTCTCAAAGGGATGAAAAAATTTTAAATACTGTTCCAAATTTTTCATAGAAGATAGAAAAGTTCAAGCTCTTTTCTGAATTTTACCAAAGAACACAATTCAATTTTAATTTTTCCAGAAAAAATAAAAATCTTCCACTTCAGTTTTAAGTTCACCAAAGACATAAAGAACTTTAATGTTCTATTCTAAATTTATTCTTAGTAGATAGAAAAAGCTATACCCTAGTTGTGAATTTTTTCCGGAACGACAAAAAGTTCTAGTTCAATTTTCAATTTTCTCAACGAAGTCAAGGAAAGTTCAAGTTCTCTTATCTTTTTCACCCACAACTATACTTTACAGCTTTTTGGATACCTCAACACCAAGAAATACTTTTCAAAGACCATTTCAGAGCAAGTTACTTTCTTAATGTAACTACTAAAGACTTTTTAAATCTTGAAGTACTTATGATTTTAACACTGTACTATAAAGTACAGCTTTTTGGGTAACTCAACCCCACTACAATCTTTTCAAAGAAAATGTCAGAGCAAGATACTGACTATCTGAGACCCATACACAACTGTTACCAATAGATGTTGTGATCATTTTCAACTAGACCTATGCAGTACATATTTTTGGATAAATCTCCACATATAAGTACATTTCAAACACAATTTTAGAGCAAGTTCTTTCGTTAATCTAACTTATCAAGCAATTGTCCAAGCTGAAATGAATATCATTTTCACAAACAAAAATACAATACAGATTTTTGGTTACATCAAATCAAAGAAATACTTTTCAAATACCATTTAATAGCAATTTAATTTATAATTTTCACTCCTAAAAACTTTTTTCAACATGAAGTACTTATCTTTTTCACCCACAATTATACTTTACACCTTTTTTGTTACCTCAACAACTTGAAATACTTTTCAAAGATCATTTCAGAGCAACTTACTTTCTTAATATCGCTTCTAACCCCATTTTCCAACTTGAAGAACTTATCTTTTTCACCCTCAACTCTACATTAAATCCTTTTGGTTACCTCACATCAAATAAATACACTTCAAATACACTTTCAGAGCAATTTAATCTATTAAGGTCACTTCTCCAAATATTATACAGCATTTATTAATTATCTTTTAAACCACAAAACAACATTTAATCAGTTTTGTTTACACAACACGAATAAATACTTTCAAATACAATTTCAGAGCAAGTTACTTTCTTACCCTCCTAAACCCATTTTTCAACTTGAAGTACTTATCTTTTTCACCCACAACTATGCTTTACAGCTTTTTGGATACCTCAAAACCAAGAAATACAAATCAAATACCAATTCAGAGCACGATAATTTCTTAAGGTACATTATAAAACAATATTTCAAGTTGAAGTACTTATCTTTTTCACCCACAACTATACTTTACAGCTTTTTGGATACCTCAACACCAAGAAATACTTTTCAAAGACCATTTCAGAGCAAGTTACTTTCTTAATGTCCTTTCTAAACCCATTTTCCAACTTGAAGTACTTATCTTTTTCACCCACAACTATACTTTACAGCTTTTTGGATACCTCAACACCAAGAAATACTTTTCAAAGACCATTTCAGAGCAAGTTACTTTCTTAAAGTCCCTACTAAACCAATTTTTCCAACATGCAGTACTTATCTTTGTCACCCTCAACAATACTTTACAGCTTTTTGGTTACCTCAACACCAAGAAATACTTTTCAAAGACCATTTTAGAGCAAGTTACTTTCTTAATGTCCCTCCTAAACCCGTTTTTCAACTTGAAGTGCTTATCTTTTTCACCCGTAACTATACTTTACAGCTTTTTGGTTACCTCAACACCAAGAAATACTTTTCGAAGATCATTTCAGAGCAAGTTACTTTCTTAATGTCCCTCCTACACCTATTTTGCAACATGAAGTACTTATATTTTTCACCCACAATTATACTTTACAGCTTTTTGGTTACCTCAACACCAATAAATACTTTTCAATGACCATTTCAGCGCAAGTTACTTTCTTAATGTCCTTTCTAAACCCATTTTCCAACTTGAAGTACATATGTTTTTCACCCACAACTATACTTTACAGCTTTTTGGTTACCTCAACACCAAGAAATACTTTTCAAAGACCATTTCAGAGCAAGTTACTTTCTTAGTGTCCCTCCTAAACCCATTTTCCAACTTGAAATACTTATCTTTTTCACCCACAACTATACTTTTCAGCTTTTCGGTTACCTCAACACCAAGAAATACTTTTCAAAGACCATTGCAGTGCAAGTTACTTTCTTAACGTCCCTCCTAAACCCATTTTTCAACTTGACGTACTTAACTTTTTCACCCACAACTATACATTACAGCTAATTTTATCAATCACCTCAACTCCAAGAATTACAATCACAATGTAAGAGCAAGTTCCTTTCTTAATGTCCCTCATAAACCCATTTTACAACTTGAAGCACTTATCTTTTTCTCCCACAACTGTACTTTACAGCTTTTTGGATACCTCAACACCAAGAAATACTTTTCAAATACAATTTCAGAGCGTTAATTTCTTAATGTCCCATCTAAACCCCTTTTACAAGTTGAAATACTTTTCTTTTTCACCCACAACTATATTTAACAGTTTTTTAGTTAACTCAACACCAAGAAATACTTTTCAATGACAATTTCAGATCAAATTACTTTTTTAATGACCCTCCTACACCCATTTTTCAAGATGAAGTACATATATTTTTCACCCTCACCTATACATCATAGCGTTAAAAATACCTCAACACCAAAAAATACTTTTCAAATACCATTTCAACGCAAGTTGCTCTCTTAATGTCCCTACAAAACACATTTTCCAATTTGAAGTACTTATCTTCGTCAACCACAACTATACTTTACATCTTTTGGAGATTTCCAATACAAGAAATTCTTTTCATTGATCATGCCAGTGAATTCTCCTTTCTTAACGTTCAACATAAACCCATGGTCCCACTGGTATTACTAACCTTTGGTCCCAACACCAATAGAGTACAGATTTTTGTTGAAATCATATCCAAGAAATAACATTCAAAAGTCATTTAAGAGCACGTTCCTTTCTTAATGTCGATTCTAAGCCATTTATAAAACTTTAAGTGATTATCTTTTTCAACCACAACTATACTTTACAGCATTTTTGATACCTCAACACCAATATATACATTTCAAAGACCATTTTAGAGCAAGTTACTTTCTTAATACTCCTCCTAAACCCATTTTCCAACTTGGAGTACTTATCTTTTTCACCCACAACTATACTTTACAGCTTTTTGGTTACCTCAACGCCAAGAAATACTTTTCAAAGACCATTTCAGAGTAAGTTACTTTTTTAATGTCCTTATTCAACCCATTTTACAAGTTGAAGTACTTATTTTTTTCACCCACAACTATACTTTAAAGCTTTTTGGTTACCTCAACACCAAGAAATACTTTTCAAAGACCATTTCAGAGCAATTTCCTTTCTTAATGTCCCTTCTAAACCCATTTTCCAACTTAAAGTACTTATCTTTTTCACCCACAACTATACTTTACAGCTTTTTGGATACCTCAACACCAAGAAATACTATTCAAAGTCCATTTCAGAGCAAGTTACTTTCTTAATGTCCCTCCCAAACCTATATTCAATCTTGATGAACTTATCTTTTTCATCCACAACTATACTTTACTGCTTTTTGGATACCTCAACACCAAGAAATACTTTTCAATGACCATTTCAGAGACCACTACGTACGCGCGCGGACGTAGGCTAACCTAGCCTAACCTAACTTAACCTAACCTAACTTAATATAGTCTATCCTAACCTAACCATTCACCTAACTTTTTGCCTGTCTTTCACCTAACCTAACCTAAGTGAAGCGTACGTAGGATAACCTAACTTAACCTAATCTAACCTAATTTAATCTAGCCTAACCTAAGTATTTCTTGGTGTTGAGGTGTCCAAAAAGCTGTAAAGTATAGTTGTGGGTGAAAAAGATAAGTACTTCAAATTGGAAAATGGGTTTAGGAGGGACATTAAGAAAGTAACTTGATCCGAAATGGTGTTTGAATAGTATTTCTTGGTGTTGAGGTAACCAAAAAGCTGTAAAGTATTGGTGTTGGTGAAAAAGATAATTTCTTGATTTTGTAAAATGTGATTAGAATGTACATTATGATATTAAATTTCTCTAAAATGGTATTTTAAAAGTATTTCTTGGTGTTGAGGTATCCAAAAGGCTGTAAAGTATAGTTGTGGTTAAAAATATAAGTAATTAATGTTGGAAAATGGGTTTAGGAGTAACATCAATAAATTAACTTGCTCTGAAATGGTCTTTGAAAATTATTTCTTGGTGTTGAGTTATACAAAAAGCTTTAAAGTATATTTGTGGGTTAAAAAGATAAGTACTCCAAGTTGGAAAATGGGTTTAGTAGGGACATTAAAAAAGTAACTTGCTCTGAAATGGTCTTTGAAAAGTATTTCTTGGTGTTGAGGTAACCGAAAAGCTTTAAAGTATATTTGTTAGTGCAAGCGAGATCTAACTCACGTTGCAGAATGTGTTTATGTTTGACATAATGAAAGTAAATTGATCTGTAATTTTATAAGAAAAGTCTAAAAGTTTGTTTAGTTAAACTAAAAGCTGTAATGACTATATTTGGTGGAAAAAGATTTGAACTAAAGGTTTTAACAGGGCGGATGATTGATATAAATAAAGTAACTTGCTCTAAAATGGTCTTTGAAAAGTATTTCTTGGTGTTGAGGTATCCAAAAAGCTGTAAAGTATAGTTGTGGGTGAAAAAGATACGTACTGCAAGTTGGAAAATGGGTTTAGGAGGGACATTAAAAAAGTAACTTGCTCTGGAATGGTCTTTGAAAAGTATTTCTTGGTGTTGAGGTATCGGAAAAGCTGTAAAGTATAGTTTTGGGTGAAAAAGATAAGTACTTCAACTTGTAAAATAGGTTTAGGAGGGACATTAAGAAAGTAACTTGCTCTGAAATGGTCTTTGAAAAGTATTTCTTGGTGTTGAGGTATCCAAAAAGCTGTAAAGAATAGTTGTGGGTGAAAAAGAAAAGTACTTCAAGTTGGAAAAATGGGCTTAGGATGGACATTAAGAAAGTAACTTTCTCTGAAATGTCTTTTGAAAAGTATTTCTTGGTTTTGAGGTATCTAAAAAGATCTAAAGTATAGTTGTTGGTGAAAAAGATAAGTATTTCAAGATAGAAAATGAGTTTAGGAGGGACATTAAGAAAGGAACTTGCTCTGAAATGGTCTTTGTAAAGTATTTCTTGGTGTTGATTTATTCAAAAAGATGTACTGGTTTTTTTTGGGTTAAAGTGATTATTGCTTCTAGTTGGAAAATTTGTTTACGAAGGAGGATAATACAATAGATTTCTCTTCAATCGCCTTTAGAATTTATTTCTTTGTGTTGAATTATGCGAAAAGATGTAAAGTATAGTTGTGGGTGAAATAAATGAGTACTTCAAATCGGAAAAATGGGTTTAGATTGGACATTAAGAAAGTAACTTGTTCTGAAATGTCTTTTGAAAAGTATTTCTTGGTGTTGAGGTATCCAAAAAGCTGTAAAGTATAGTTGTTGGTGAAAAAGATAAGTACTTCAAGTTGGAAAATGGGTTTAGGAGGGACATTAAGAAATTAACTTTATCTTAAATTGTATTTGAAATGTATTTCTTGTTGTTTATGTTAGCAAAAAGATTTAAAGTATAGTTGTGGTGAATAAGATAAGTACTTCAAGATGAAATATGGGTTTTGGAGGGAGATTAAGAAAGTAACCTGCTCTAAAATGGTCTTTAAATAGTAGTTCTTGGAGTTAATCTATCCTAAAGGCAGGAACTGATAGGTTTGAATGACTAAGGAACGTACTACATTTTGGTAAAAGGTTTTCGATTTGTCAATGAGATAGGAACGTGCACTGGATCGTGATTTGGAAGTTTGTAACTTGTTTAGATGCAAACAAAAATCTGCAATGTAAATTTGTGGGTGAAATTGTCAATTCATTCCTGTTGGAAAATGGGGGTGGGAGGGTCCTTGGGAAAGTGCCTTCATCTGTAATTGTAGAATAGAAGAGTATCTTTTTGATGAGGTCACCCACTTCATATAAAGTGTAGCTGTTTGTAAAAATGAGAAGACTTTCAAGTTGTAAAATGGGTTTAGGAGGGACATTAAGAAAGTTACTTGCGCTGAAATGGTCTTTGAAAAGTATTTCTTGGGTTTTATTCAACAAACTATCTTTTAATTAGTGTTGTATGTGAATCATATCTGTATTTAAAATTGTAAAATGGGATTAGTAGGGTTAATAAGAATGTATCTTGCTCTGAAATGTTATTTGAATAATAATTCTTGGTGTTGAAGTATCCAAAAAGCTGTAAAGAATAGTTGTGGGTGAAAAAGATAAGAGAACTTGAACTTTCCTTGACTTCGTTGAGAAAATTGAAAATTGAACTAGAACTTTTTGTCGTCCGGGAAAATATTCACAACTATGGTATAGCTTTTTCTATCTACTACGAATAAATTTAGAATAGAACTTTAAAGTTCTTATGTCTTTGGTGAACTTAAAACTGAAGTGGAAGATTTTTATTTTCTCTGGAGAAATTAGAATTGAATTGTGTTCTTTGGTAAAATTCAGAAGAGAACTTGAACTTTTCAATCTTCTATGAAAAATTTGGAACGGTATTTAAAATTTTTTCATCCCTTTGAGAAAAATCTGAACCGAAGTGGAAAATTTTTATATTGTTTGGAAAAATAGAATTGATCAATAAATAATTTCTTTTTCATTGAGAAAATTCTTTTTCAAAGAGAACTTGAACTTTTCTTGACTTCATTGGGAAAATTTAAAATTGAAATAGAACTGCTTATCTCCCGAGAAAATATTCACAACTATGATATAGCTTTTTCTATCTACTAAGGAAAAATTTAGAATTTGTAAAATTGGTTTAAGAAGAATATTAAGAAAAGAACTTGTTCTGAAAAGATATAATAAAGCCTTTTGAAAAGCATTGCGGGGTCCGGAGGGTCTTTGGGGGCCGGGGGGGCTTTTGGGGGGGGGGGGTTACTTCGGGGTTGGGGTAGTGGGGGTCGGGGTCCTACCTAACCTAACCTGAAACTGTGATTTCAGAGAAATTCTGTAACCGTTTAGGGTTAACTTACCTTTTTTAGGGATTAGCAATTAGGGTTCTCCTACATGCTGAACCTGAAAGTTTGTTCCCTGACCTGTTGGATCTGAAAGTGTAATTTCAGAGAAATTCTTTAACCTTTTAGGGTTAACTTACCTTTTTAGGGGTGACTATTTATGGTTCTCCAACATGCAGAACTTGAAAGTGTGTTCCCTGACATGTTGAATCTGAAAGTATAATTTTCATGGCGATGGACTATTCTAAAGAATAAAAACGGTTGAGGCTTAAGATATTTATTGCTTAAACATATTTAAAAACATTTGAAAAAATACATAATGACATATTTAAAAAAAAGAAGCTTAATCCATTTGATAAGAGGAAGAGCAAGTTTAGGTCTTTGGATATCTGATGCATTTTTCCATGTCAGGTATCTTTTCCGGTATCCATTGAGCGAAATATATAACTTCATCTTCTGGGTCATGGACTGAATGCAGGTATTTCTCACATTTGAAGTCTTCTAAATTGAATAATGCCATGTTTTTATCACATTTCTCTAGTAAGAGTTTATCAGTTGGCAAGTTTCCCTTAACATAAACAGCTTGGACACCGAAAAAATTGCATATTTCCTGAATTTCATCTTGTATAGTTTTATTTCATAGCCATTTTCATTATGTGGTCGTATGGTTTTAGCGTAAAAGCCATTTCGATTTATAAAATTTAGTGTTAGACTCCATCTGTTTTTCTTGTACTTATACATATTGTATCTGACGTTCCATTTATAGCTATGAATTTCACGTTGTTGATTGTCTAGGAGTAAGAAAGCTGCTTCGAAAATAATGCCAGTTGAGGAATATTTCAGACCAATATATTCGGTGTCAATCACACCAAACATTATTATATCTGAAAAAAAAGTGCTTAAATTAAAAAAATATGTAATGATTCTGAAACTCTAACAAATACAGCGCACTTTCTTAGAATAAACTGAGAAGGAGGGAGTGTGTTCGAAGATCCCAACTTGAAAACTGTGAAAATGATGGGCAAATAAGTAACGTTTTACATTTCAGCACCCGCCCCTCTGAGTAAATATTTGGAGGGGTCAATTTTCTGAGGAATAACTCAAAGCATTGTTATACGAACATTCAGTTTGAATACGTAAAAAGGGATTGAAGCAGTGTGTAGTAGCTTCTATCACATTTAGAAAGGGCATGGATCAATCACCTTGTGGAAATTTGCCGTATGTAAAGAGAAATCTTTGTCGAAAGCAACCTAAACTCTGAAAATCATAGTTTGATTATAATAAATTCAACTTTTCTCAGAAATAACTCAAAGCATTATTATACGAACGTTCAGTTTTTTATTCAAGCGCAAGACAGATCAATAAAGAATATATCTTACTGCCTTTTATTCAAATGTTATAGTTAAAATCACTAAAATATCAAAGAGAAATGGTTAGACACTGAAGTCGAAAACAATTATGTTAAAAAACAATTACCTTTTCATTTTTATTGTGTTACTATTAAAAATGCTAAACCCCTCCCGAAAACCAATACTTGATCTAAAATTGTCCCCCTCCCCTAACGTTAGGAAAATTAAGAACGTCGCGGGCTATCCTCTCAGTGAGTTGGTCTTGTTATTTATTAAAGCTCAATGCAGATCAATAAAGAATATATCTTACTGACTTATATTCAAATATTATCGTTAAAATCGCTAGAATGTCGAAGAAAAATGGTTAGACGCTGCAGCCCAAAACAATTATCTTTTCTTGTCTATTTTGTCACCATTAAATGCGTTAATCCCTTTCCCAGCTATTATCCTTGATTAATAATTGACCCCCTCCCTCTAAATTTTGGAAAATTAAAGCCACCCTAGGTTTACCCTCTCATTGAGTTAATCTTCTGATATATTCAAGCAAAAGGAAGATCAATAAATAATATATTTAACTACCTTTTATTCAAATTATATAGATAAACTCACTAAAATATCAAAGATAAATGTTTAGAACAACTAATAATAATACAATAATAGTAAAAACTAGTATCTTTTCATTTTCTATTTTGTTACGATTAAAAGCGTTAACCCCTTCCTCAACAACGATCCACGATTCGAAAGTGACCCCCTCCCTCTACATTTTGGAAAATTATTACTGCCTTTTATTCAAATGTTATAGTTAAAATCACTAAAATGTCGAAGAGAAATGGTTAGACACTGAAGTGGAAAAAAATTATGGTAAAAACAATTATCTTTTCATTTCTATTTTGTCACTATTAAAAGTGCTAACCCCCTCCCCAACAAAAATCATGGATACAAAATTGACCCCCTCCCCTAAATTTTGGAAAATTAAGCCACCCTAGGTTTACCATCTCATTGAGTTAATCTTCCGATTTATTCAAGTGCAAGGCAGATCAATAAAGAATATATCTTACTGCCTTTTATTCAAATGCTATAGTTAAAATCACTAAAATGTCAAAGAGAAATGGTTAGACACTGAAGCCCAAAACAATTATCTTTTCATTTCTATTTTGTCACCATTAAAAGCGTTAACCCCTTCCACAACAAATCTCCTCGATTAAAAATTGACCCCCTCACTCTAACATTATTTAACTTAAGCCACCCTAGGTTAACCCTCTCATTGAGTTAATATTCCGATTTATTCAAGCACAAGGCAGAGCAATAAAGAATATATTTTACTTCCTTTTATTCAAATGATATAGTTAAAATCGCTAAAATGTCAAAGAGAAATGGTTCGCACAACGAAGTAGAAAACAATTATGGTAAAAACAATTATCTTTTCATTTCTATTTTGTCACTTATAAAAGCGCTAACCCCTTCCCCGACAATAATCCTGGATACAAAATTGACCCCCTCCCCTAAATTTAGGAAAATTAACCCACCCTAGGTCTACCCTCTCATTGAGTTAATCTTGCGATTTATTCAAGCGCAAGGCAGATCAATAAAGAATATATCTTACTGCTTTTTATTCAAATGCTATAGTTAAAATCGCTAAAATGTCAAAGAGAAATGGTTCGCACAACGAATCCCCCATTACTTAAACGTTTTTATTACACAGCTTGAGAAAAAAAATCATCACAATCAGTAGTCTATAGCCTTAGGATAGAAATCAATGTTTCTATTTTTACCATTTAGAAAAAAATTAAATGTTCCAGTCTATAGACTTTAAATAAGATAAAAAGATTGTTAAAGTAAAAATTTCGCGAAATATACTAGCCATCCTTTTGAATCTGAGAAACCTTTGACGTGGCCGCTAAATCGTAAACACACAGGAAAAGGGTGACAGCTAATTTTAACCTCGCGCAGAGCCTAATGTCAAACAGAACGGCATAATGTCTTAAGAATTGACGGAAGTCAGTGGTCGCTTTTAGCTAGGATATAGAATGCTTAAAATTGTATAAATTTAACGAAAAAATAAAATTATTTCTATTGCGATTATTACCGTTGTAAAAACAGTTGGGGAGGGGTTAGGTTTTGAGGGTAAAAAGAACATATTTTATGTTTTCTATCGAGTATAAAGATAACATGGAGGTGTTTTGTATTGGGGGGGGACTTAGATATACTGGAGGGTGACCAAGGAAAATAATTTTATTTTGAAAATGAAAATTAAAATGTACTCACATTGCTAATTGTGGTTGTCAAATCTTCAAGCTCATCAATAACATTTAGTGTTCTATCCCTTGTCAGGTTACTTCACTTTCTGATAATTTAATCACAGTGCATGCCCGTTATATGCGAAATCTCAAGTGCGAATTGTTATGTAACGGGTCGCTGATTGGCTGAGAAGGAAACACGTGATCTAACTGTTTCCTATTCCTGGAAACTCATAACATTCGCCTCTAGCATGCACTTGGCCAAAACAACAACAACAACAAATACTGGTTCCTATTTCTGGATCATAACATTCGTCTCAAGCATGCACTTGGCCAAAACAACAACAACCACAAATACTATTTCCTATCTTTGGAAACTCTTAAAATTTATCTCGAGCATGCACTTGACCAAAACAACAACATCAGCAAATAAATCGACCTTAGAAAAAGAGGTCATTGACCCACTTCGATTATGCAATCATTCTCCCTGAGGATTCCATGCCCATATAAGGAGCCCCGTCACGATCAATAGGGGCCTTGCTACTTACCCAATGTAACCTTTATCGAGATAGGGTGTTTTTAACTTATTATCATTGCAACCTTTGTTATCGGAGGACATCAAATATCAACTAAATTACGGTTAAAGTAAGAGCTAGTTTCTAATTCGTCTTGTTTTGAGCCCCCAACCTGAAATCTACGTCTATGGGAAACGGAAAAAGAACGCCAAAAATGTTCTTATTCCCGATATGTATCAGAAAATGTTATCGGATTTCCAAAGAACTTGATGGAAAGTGAGAGATGAGGTCCAGAGCTAATTTCACTTCTCAGATGGAGAATAAAACTTTCTTATATGCATCCTGATATGTTCAAAAGTTAGGTATAAAAAGAAACAAATTGGCGGGGAGTGAGAGTAAGTCTCTAGTTTTGCTTTAAGGGTCCGTAGCTGATAAAACTGTGCTGGGGGAAAGAAGAAGGGAGTTCCAATAGCTATGCCTTTAAGCTGACAAAGCCCAATCTCCCCTCTCCAGGGGGAACAGGGAACATGTCCCTAAAGTTTTGTCATTGCGTCATCCACAAGATAAGAATGTTAAATCCTAACCAAACTTGTTGCGAAGTGAGAAATATGTCCTTTTTGTGGCATTTGTGTCCCTTGAAAGATCCGTTACATTAGAAGGGGTTCTCTAAATTTCAGTACTGAGGACATATAGAGGAATAGGCTACTCGATTTAAGTGAAACTTGGAAAAAAGACAGCTTTTATTCACACTGTGCCTTTTGAGGTCAAGCCAGACCTAACGTCTGTAGGAAGAAAGGGTCTCCAAATTCTTGTCATCAGCCCAATGCCCAATGCTGACAATTCTTGTCAGCAGTTAGTGTCCCAGCCCAGGGCCCCATCTCAGGTGTGCCTTTTGGTGAGGTCCAGGACATTTTCCAGCCTCTGCATTGGAAGAAGGGTCCCTAAATTCTAGTCAATAGACTACCATAATAGATGGTGCGGAATTATACACAGCTATATTTAATTTTACGAAACTTCAAATGAAACAACTCAGTTAACTGAAACTTAGATTAAGTATCCCTACTAACTCTGTACTGTTTATGCACAACATATATCTATTGGAATGAATAAGCCACCACACGGCATTATTGCTTGTAAGACCAGGAGGATCAATTTTAGTTTTCTGATAAACATAAATTAATTAGCTGTCTTGAAATTTTTATTCGATAGCATTCTGGCCCTTTTTGGTCCATTATTGTTGTTGTGCGCAGAAGCAATGGCAGAAAATGCCACTCTTCTGTAGAGAAATGTCTTTAAAAAGAGCACTAAAGCTTTCAATATCCGTTCAAATGAGCATCTTCCCGATATTCTGGGATCAATGGTCTGATACGATCATCCCTTAGAAGCAGAAACAAATCAAATATGCATGCATAATATGACTTTTTCTTCCATAGTCATGAATGACCTTTTTTTTATTTCTATATTTTAAAAATATTACATTTATGGGAAAATGACTCCTTTGGTGCCTACCATAGATACCATTAGCACGTTTTATTTCCATTTTTCTGTCTAGAATTACTTGTGCTTGAATATAGTCATCCTTAACGACCATAGATTTATACGGTATCCCTATCTTTACTATAATTTTATATTATATTATATTGTATTATAAATATTATACTACATCCTACTGACATTAAAAATTAAAATCTTACTGCTGCATTATAAAGTTAAAAAAAAATAATTATTTTCTATGATTTTGTGAGCAGGAAAATGGTTGAAAGTTTAGAATAAACATAATTTTCACTATCTCCCATCTCTTCCTCATTTTCTCCCCAAACCCCACCCCCACCCCCCACCCCTCTTTTTCTGACACGTGCAAACGCTCTCTATTTCCTTAAGTTTTCTGTCATATTAGTTCAATCGAATTCTTCTTTCAGGTTTAAAAGAGCTGAAGACACTTTGAATGAGCCCTGTTAATTTCTGTTTGTTAAGCTTAGAATGTGCAATAAAATGAAATAATTAAATATTATTTATTGTTGCCTCAACAATTTTTATCTATAGGTTAAGAGGTATTGTTGCTAAGGAAAGATTATCTTCACCCTTTAATAAGTAAAATGTAATCAGATAATTATCAGCCGGATAAAAGAAAAAAGGTAATACATTTAGAAATGTAACTGAGAAAAACCAGAGACTATGCAATTGTTTTTTTTTTCAAACAATAAGATTTCAACTATTTCGAATTTTTGCCTATAATTTAGTCTATTTTCAGCATCTTTCTACGGCTAAGTCGGAGCTCAATATTTTAAACGTGCAAAAATTTCATAATAATTCATAGAAGGTAAAGTTAGAAAATTGTGTGAAATTACAAATATTTCAATCTTTATCAGGCCCCCCCAGGCAATGACAAGGTGGGATGGCAAAATTTCACGATAAATCTTCAACAACAATAGAACTTCCTTGGCTGGGAATTTCTTAGGGGCAGCGCGTCTAGCTCCTCGAGGGCTTGAGAAACAAATTGAGCCACTGTGGGGTAAAGAAATATACCGGGTATAAAATCCTTCTAATGCGAGCATATAGTGTTTATACGGTAGCTGAGTTAAAAATTTTCTTTCAGTTGGCTTGATTATTGGTGAAGTGCTGATAAAGTGTTGACAGAAAACTTCAGAAGATCAAACTGGAAAAAAAACACTTACTCTTTATTAAAGCTTCAGAATTAATTCGTCTACCCGTTTGACGACCTTGTTATTATCAGTATTTTTTTCCATGGGTAATCACATCTAACCAATAGTCCTAGGAAATCAGGAAAAAAACTTATTCGAACGGAGATATATGGTTCTAGTGCCCTTTTTCAGTAGCCAAAAAGAGTGTGCCTTAGCTATATAGTGTTTTATGCCATTTTGTGGTACAAAACAATAATTTTGCCCACAGAACGGCTAAATTACTGTCAAGTAAAGATTCTGATACAACTGATCAATTTAAAATCACCGAAAAGTTGTGCGTTAATCTTTCCAGATACAGAGACAGTAATGCCGCGCGTTGACACATTCTTCAAAGGCAACGCTATAGCTCATAAGGATTCAATGTTTTATTTTTATCTTTTTCTCCCAGAGGCACTTCATATGGAAGGGGTGGTCATATTAACTTCGGAGGGGGCTCAGTCGATTGGAAATTGCAATTTTAGTGCTATTTTTAAGAGTCAAAAGGGATCCGAGGGCAACTAGCCCCCCTGCCCTTTTTTCCCAAAATGCTTCCGATACAATTTTTAAGACACCTATTTTGTTAAAAGCAGTTCAAAGATAAAGTAACAAACACTCCGGGGTCGACACAACCCCTCAGAGCCCGGGGGTAGGTGTTGTAAGTTATGCCCCGGGGGCACATGAGGTTTTTATGGAAGTTTTTTTTTTAAATTAATAAAAGATCAGACAAGCCCCCCCCCCTAACACAAAAAACAACTTATTAACGATATTTTATTCCAAAAATTAAGGGAACTGACCCCTGCCCTTCCCTCCAAGGTCCGAACCCCCCCCTCCCCCTCCCCTCCAAAAAAAGAAGAAAAACAACTTATTGACGATATTTATTTGCACAGCTTATGGGAGTTCGCCTCTGGGCCTCCCTGGCCCAATCCTCTCCCCCCCCCCCAAAAAAAAAAAATCACTGATAGTTCATTCGAAAAATTAAGGGAGCTGGACCCTGTCTCTCTATGCCCCACCCCGAAAGAAAACCCTAACGAGATTTTATTCCAAAAATTATGGGAGCTAACATTATCCAAAAATTATGGAAGCTGATCTCTGGCTCTCCATGGCCTGAACAAAAAAAGAACAAAACTTATTAACGAGATTTTATTCAAAAATTTATTGGAGCTGATCCCTGGCCCTCCAAGGCCCGACCCCATCCCCCTCCCCGCAAAAAAATGAAAATTGTTAATGATATTTTATTTCAAAACTTAAGGGATCTGACAGTAGTAAGGGCCCAATCAGTTGAAAATATACATGCGCTTTCACAAGCCTGAGACCAATTACTTGAAAATCCACATTGAATTACACGTGGATATGTGTGTGGATTTTCATGTAATTGGGTTACCAGGGGCCAGTCACCTATTACTAGGAACGGTATAATAGGCACCACTGAATAAAAATGTACTTTCACAAGCCTGAGGCATGGATATTTGTGTAGTTTAACCGGTGCATTGCCTTACCAGGGCCAGTCACCTATTACTATGAACCCTACATGCCTTGGCAGACAGGTTTTCTTTTTTGGAGGTCAAACAGATAGAGAGAGCGGCGGTCACACTAACTTTATTAGTAATTGGATTCAGATATTCTACGAATGGATTTTAAGTCCTATATTCACGGGTTTCTGAAAAGTGTTATGGGATTCATTGAAAAAATACCAGTTTAAAAAATAAAAATAAAACATAAACATGTATACATGATATTTATTCTGGCAAAAAAATACAAATTCCAATAAAAACTGGTCAAACGTGTTAATAAGCTGTTGTTTATAGCTATCTGATAACTCATTCAGTATCGTATGTATTTTCAGCGGTATCAAAGGTATATCATTTGCGTAGAGCTATCTCGATTTGCCAAAACTTTTATCGTTCGCATAAAACTAACTCAATTTGCAAAAATGGTATTCCATTTGCGTAACTCCGCTCTGAATGTCCTTAATGAGGATATAAATAATATAGAATGACATTGTGACTTGACCTAGCTTTACCTCTCCGATGTGGTCTGTATAATACAAAACTCTGTGGTCATTATAATACACAAGTTCCATTTGAACAGTGTTGTGAGGCCTCTTACCACAACCCAAAAGGGCTCCGATCCCCCCCAACCAACCCCGAAGGAAGCCCCCGGTCCTCAAAGGTTCTCTGGGCTCCCAAAGGCCCCCCCGGCGCCCCAATGGCTCCTGAGTCCCCCATTATAATACTTTTTAAGGCTTTATTATATCTTTTCAAAACAAATTATTATTTTAGGAAATTATTTCGGTGAAACAGTTAGAGACATTTTAAAAGATGACTTAAAAGATGATTTTAGAAGAGGACTTGAGGGTGAAACTCTTTGGTCATTATAATACACAAGTTCTAGTTGAACAGTGTTGCGATGGCCCCTGCCACAACCGAAAAGGGCTGTAATCCCCCCACCCCAACCCCGAAGGAAATCCCCCCGCCTCCAACGGTATCTGAGCTTCTCCACGGCCCGACGCGTCCCCAAGGCGCCTGAGTCCCCCCATATTAAACTATTTAAGGCTTTATTATATATTTTCAGAACAAATTATTATTTTAGGGAATTATTTCGGTGAAACAGTTAGACATTTTAAAAGATGATTTAATAAGATGATTTTAGAAGAGGATTTGAGGGTGAAACTCGATGGTCGTTATAATACACAAGTTCCATTTGAACAGTGTTGTGAGATCCCTTACCACAACCCCAAAGGGGTCCAATCCCTCCCCCCCCACCCCCAACGAAACCCCCCGGCCTCAAACGTTCTCTGGTCTCTCCAAGGGCCCCCCGCACCCCAAAGGCTTCTGAGACCCCCATTATAATACTTTTTAAGGCTTTATTATATCTTTTCAGAACAAATTATTATTTTAGGGAATTATTTCGGTGAAACAGTTAGAGACATTTTTAAAGATGATTTAATAGATGATTTTAGAAGAGGATTTGAGGGTGAAACTCGGTGGTCCTTATAATACACAAGTTCCATTTGAACAGTGTTGTGAGGTCCCCTACCACAACCCCAAAGGGCTCCGATCCCCCCACCCCAACCCCGAAGGAAACCCCCGGTCCTCAAAGGTTCTCTGGGCTCCCAAAGGGCCCCCGGCGCCCCAATGGCTCCTGAGTCCCCATTATAATACTTTATAAGGTTTTATTATATCTTTTCAGAACAAATTATTATTTTAGGGAATTATTTCGGTGAAACAGTTAGAGACATTTTAAAAAATGATTTGAAAGATGATTTTAGAAGAGGATTTGAGGGTGAAACTCTATGGTTGTTATAATACACAAGTTCCATTTGAATAGTGTTATGAGGTCCCGTATAACAGCCCCAAAGGGCTCCGCTCACCCACCCCTCACCCAGCAGGAACCCACCGGGCTTAAAAGGTCCCCCCCGCTCCCAAAGGGCCCCCCGGCGCCCCAAAGGTTCCTGAGCCCCCATTATAAAACTTTTTACGGCATTATTATATCTTTTCAGAACAAATTATTATTTTAGGGAATTATCTCGGTGAAACAGTTAGAGTCATTTTAAAAGATGATTTAAAAGATGATTTTAGAAGAGGATTTGAGGGTGAAACTCTGTGGTCGTTATAATACACAAGTTCCATTGGAACAGTGTTGTGAGGTCCCTTACCACAACCCCAAAGGGCTTCGATCCCCCTACCCCAACCCTGAAGGAAGCCACCGGTCCTCAAAGGTCCCCCAAGCTCCCAAAGGACCACCCAGCCCTCAAGGGTCCCCTCAGCCCCTCAAAGACCCTCCCCGGGCTACCGTCTTTCGTAGGTGAACGTTGTCTGAAACTCATGTTTTGAGGTGTATGGGTTGCTATTTTTGACTTTTCGGAGTTGGATTTCTTAGTCTTTCATAGGTGTGTGTTGTCAGAAATCTATGATTTGGGATGTGTAGTTTGCTAGTTGAACTTTTCAGAGCTAGATTTCTTAGTCTTTCGTTGCTGACTTTTCTGAGCTGGATTTCTTAGCCTTTCATAGGTGTGTTTTGTCTGAAACTTATGATTTGGGACGAGTGGTTTGCTATTTTTGACTTCTATGAGCTAGATTTCTTAGTCTTTCGTTGGTGTGTGTTGTCTGAAACCTATGATTTGGGATATGAAATTTTTAGCCTAATTGCATAGCTACTAAAGGAACTTTTTTGTTGTATCTATTGGTATCAATATTCCGTTTTTAGAGTTTCAGTTACTATTGAGTCTTTCGTGCCTGAAATCATTAATTAGAATATTTAATTAGCTTTTTGGGTTTTCAGACATAGTTTTTAGATGTTAATGGGTGTTAGGTTCCTGGGGGGGGTTTTATGATTCCTCCCTCCAATAAGTTCAGATGGTTTCAGGACTCATCCCCCTAGCCATAACTCCATTCAACCTTGAGCGAAGATATAAAAGTTTGATGAAGTATTTTTCTACTTAACAACTACATTAATAACTTCCAAGATGATGGAACTGTATGACACAAAATTTAACAGTTACCAAGAGTTCAATGACTCCTTCCCGCAATGACTTCAAAGGGTTTTATTACTCCCCACCCCACTTAATTCAGATGGACTTAGGGCTCGTCCCCCCTAGCCATAACTCCATCCAGCCTTGAGCAAAGGTATATAAGTTTGATGAGGTATTTTTCTGCTTAAAAACTATATTAATAGCAACAAAGAAGATAGGACTGTATGAAACAGAATTTAGCAGTTTGAAAAAATTATCTTGTGGTTTTACATTTCAATATACATTTTTATTATTGTCTATGGAACACGAAGAAATCTTCTGTTATATTTTGTTTATTAACTGTCGTAGATTTGAGCAATATAACTGATTACTGGATACTACACTATGTCATTTAATCAGACTGGAATTTTACAATAGAGTGATTATACCACTTTTTAATACTGGTCAGGAGATGAGAAAGTTTCAGGAGGAACTCGGTGAAATTTGCAGCTTTTTCGGGGTTGAAGCACTCTACGTAAAGGGCAATGTACCTACAGATAAAGTTTTAATTCAAAAGTGCGACCCTAGGATTCGACTTTTCAATCTAGAATAGTTTAAGTTTCCTAAATTTGAAGGGGGTTATCATCGTCCTGAAGACGAGGTTAGGCTCTTCGCACAGTGAATACCTAAGATCATAACTGATCGTGATAAATCCATAACACATGTTAAAAACTATTCTATATCATGGGACCATCGTTTGTGTATGTTTAAGAGTGAACTCTAATTACTAATTTTTATGTAAAAATTTTTTGTTGTGTTTTTTTTTTCTAAAAAAAAAATATCTTAATAAGTTTAATAAATAAAAATCTTTAATCTTAACCTGTCTTTATTATTTAGAACAGTTCTATTGTAAGCAAGTAACAGAATCTTTCCTGAAGAAAAATTGTAAGTAAGTAGCAAATTCTTTCTTGAATTCACCTGCTGGATAAACAAAGACATTTCGTTCAAGAAATTATGACAAAAATTCTAATTAAGTAACAAACTCTTTATTGTTTACACGACTTAGATACACGATGTATAAATTTAATTCAAGAAATTATGAAAAAAATCTCAGTAAGTAATAATTTCTTTCTTGAAGTCAACTCTTGGATACACAATACGGAAATTTCATTCAAGAAATTATGAACATATTTGCAAGTAAGTAACAAACTCTTTTTTTATTTCACCTGTTGGATATACAGCACAGATACTTCATTCAAGAAATAATGAAAAAATCGCAAGTAATTAGCTTTTTTTTCTCTTTATCACAAACAATTTTCACTTAGCTACACGATGTAGAAATTAAATTTAAGATATTATGAAAAAATTCCCAGTAAGTAGAAATTTTTTTCTTGAATTCGACTCTTGGATATACAGTACGGAAATTTCATTCAAGAAATTATGAAAAAATTTGTACGATTTAGATATATTATGTAGAAATTAAATTCAAGAAATTATGAAAAAAATCTCAGTCTAAGTAGCAAATTCTTTCTTGAATTCACCTGTTGGATAAACAAAAAGAAATTTCGTTCAAGAAATTATTACAAAATTCTAAGTAAGTAACAAACTTTTTATTGTTTTCACGAGTTAGATATACGATGTAGAAATTAAATTCAAGAAATTATGAAAAAATTCTCAGTAAGTAACCATTTCTTTCTTGAAGTCAACTCTTGGATACACAATAAGAAATTATGACAAAATTCTAAGTAAGTAATAAAGTCTTTATTGTTTTCACCTCTTGAATATACATTCCAGATTATTCATTAGAGAAATTTTGAAAAAAACGAAATTAGGCAGCTTTTTTTTCTCTTTATCACAAACAATTTTCACTTACCTACACGATGTATAAATTTAATTCACGAATTTATGAAAAAATTCTAAGCCAGGAGAAATATTTTTATTAAATACAAATCTTGAACACACAATACAATAATTTCATTCATGAAATTATAAAAATATTTTTAAGTAAGTAACAAGCTCTTTATTGACTTTACCTCTTGAATATACAGTACAGATACTTCATTCAAGAAACGTGATTAAACACGTTTTGAAACTACATGCTATTTGCATGCCTTTCCATGTCCCTTTTCCAAACGAACGGGGATCCCCCACGGGTTCCTACACATTGCAAAAAGTGAGCAGTACGAAAACTCCACGTTTTCAGCAAGACTGGTTTTTTAGACAACACCCATTTTTAGGGACCAATCAGAGACAGCGGAGGTTGCTCAATATACAATAACTTGATTGGTGATTGGTTACACACCGCGACGGCGCATACATAGTGAGAGAGACATGCAAAGTCGACATAGCTTTATTTCATTTTTTTAAGGTTAATTTAGACGAGGTTACGTGCGCCCACGTAACCTCGTTAAAATTAACCTTAAAAAAATGAAATAAAGCTATGTCGACTTTGCATGTCTCTCTCACTATGTATGCGCCGTCGTGGTGTGTAACCAATCACCAATCAAGTTATTGTATATTGAGTAACCTCCGCTGTCTCTGATTGGTCCCTATACCAGTGGGGAATCCCCGCTCGTTTGGAAAGGTGCCAAGGAAAGGCATGCAAATAGCATGTAGTTTCAAAACGTGTTTAATCACGTTTCTTGAATGAAGTATCCATAGTGTATATTCAAGAGGTGAAGTCAATAAAGAGCTTGTTACTTACTTACAAATATTTTTATAATTTCATGAATGAAATTTCCGTATTGTGTATCCAAGAGTTGACTTCAAGAAAGAAATTGTTACTTACTGAGAATTTTTTCATAATTTCTTGAATTAAATTTCTACATCGTGTAGCTAAGTGAAAATTGTTTGTGATAAAGAGAAAAAAAAGCTACTTACTTGCGATTTTTTTCATAATTTATTTAATGAAGTATCTGTACTGTATATCTAAGAGGTGAAATCAATAAAGAGTTTGTTAATTACTTACAAATATTTTCATAATTTCTTGAATGAAATTTCCGTATTGTGTATCCAAGAGTTGACTTCAAGAAAGAAATGGTTACTTACTGAGAATTTTTTCATAATTTCTTGAATTTAATTTCTACATCGTATATCTAACTCGTGAAAACAATAAAGAGTTTGTTACTTACTTAGAACTTTGTAATAATTTCTTGAACGAAATGTCTTTTTGTTTATCCAAAAGGTGAATTCAAGAAAGAATTTGCTACTTAGACTGAGAATTTTTTCATAATTTCTTGAATTTAATTTCTACATCATATATCTAACTCGTAAATTTTTTTTCATAATTTCTTGAATGAAATTTCCTTATTGTGTATCCAAGAGTTGACTTCAAGAAATAAATTGTTACTTACTGAGAATTTTTTCAGAATTTCTTGAATTAAATTTCTACATCGTGTAGCTAAGTGAAAATTGTTTGTGATAAAGAGAAAAAAAAGTTTCTTACTTGCGATTTTTTCATAATTTCTTGAATGAAGTATCTGTACTGTATATCCAAGAGTTGAAATCAATAAAGAGTTTGTTACTTACTTACAAATATTTTCATAATTTCTTGATTGAAATTTCCGTATTGTGTATCCAAGAGTTGACTTCAAGAAAGAAATTGTCACTTACTGAGAATTTTTTCATAATTTCTTGAATTTAATTTCTACGTCGTATATCTAACTCGTGAAAAAAATAAAGATTTTGTTACTTACTTATAATTTTGTAATAATTTCTTTAACTATATGTCTTTTTGTTTATCCAACAGTTGAATTCAAGAAAGAATTTGCTACTTAGTAACAATTTTTTCATAATTTCTTGAATGAAATTTCCGTATTGTGTATCCAAGAGTTGACTTCAAGAAAGAAATTGTTCCTTACTGAGAATTTTTTAATAAGTTCTTGAATTAAATTTCTACATCATGTAGCTAAGAGAGAATAGTTTGTGATAAAGAGAAAAAAAAAGTTACTTACTTGCTATTTTTTCATAATTTCTTGAATGAAGTACCTGTACTGTATATCCAAGAGGTGAAATCAATAAAGAGTTTGTTACTTACTTACAAATATTTTCATAATTTCTTGAATGAAATTTCCGTATTGTAGTTTCAAAACGTGTTTAATCACGTTTCCTGAATAAAGTATCTGTACTGTATATTCAAGAGGTGAAATGAATAAAGAGGTTGTTACTAACTTAAAAATATTTTCATAATTTCCTAAATGAAATTTTCGTATTGTGTGTTTCTAAGAGTTGACTTCGAGATAGTAATTGTTACTTATTGAGAATTGTTTAATATTTTCTTTAATTAAATTCACAAGTTAGTTAGGTAGGCGAAAACTGTTTGTGAAAATGAGAAAAAATAGTTAATTGCTTCAGATTTTTTCATTACTTTTTATATGTAGTATATGTAATGTATAATTTATTTACTGAAATTTAAGTATTATGAATTTAAGAATTGAATTAAAGAAAGAAATTGTTACTTACTTAAAATTTTTTCATAGTTTAGTGAATTAAATTTTTAAATCATGTAGCTAATTGAAAATTGTGTTTGATAAAGAGAAAAAAAAGTTTCTTAACTGTGATTTTTTTCATAATTTTTTGAATGAAGTATCTGTACTGTATATCCAAGAAGGGAAATTAATAAAGAGTTTGTTACTTACTTACAAATATTTTCATAATTTCTTGAATGAAATTTCCGTATTGTGTATCCAAGAGTTGACTTCAAGAAAGAAATTGTTACTTACTGAGAATTTTTTCATAATTTCTTGAATTTAATTTCTACATCGTATATCTAACTCGTGAAAACAATAAAGAGTTTGTTACGTAGAATTTTTTCATAATTTCTTGAACGAAATGTCTTTTTGTTTATCCAACAGGTGAAATCAAGAAATAATTTGCTACTTAGTTACACTTTTTTCATAATTTCTTGAATGAAATTTCCGTATTGCGTCTCCAAGAGTTGACTTCAAGAAAGAAATTGTTACTTAATGAGAATTTTTCAATAATTTCTTGAATTAAATTTCTACATCATTTAGCTAAGTGAAAATTGTTTGTGATAAAGAGAAAAAAAAGTTACTTACTTGCGATTTTTTCATAATTTCTTGAATGAAGTATCTGTACTGTATATCCAAGAGGTGAAATCTCAGAATAAAGAGTTTGTTACTTACTTACAAATATTTTCATAATTTCTTGAATGAAATTTCCGTATTGTGTATCCAAGAGTTGACTTCAAGAAAGAAATTGTTACTTACTGAGAATTTTTTCATAATTTCTTTAATTAAATTTCTACATCTTTTATCTAATTCGTGTAAACAATAAAGAGTTTGTTACTTACTTAGAATTTTGTCATAATTTCTTGAACGAAATGTCTTTGTTTATCCAGCAGGTGAATTCAAGAAAGAATTTGCTACTTACTTACAATTTTTCTTCAGGAAAGAGTTTTGTTACTTGCTTACAATAGAACTATTATAAAGAATAAAGACGGTTTAATATTAAATTTATTTTTTTCTTAAACTTATTAAAATATTTTTTTTGAAAAAAGAAACACAACGACAAATGGTTACATAAAAATAGTACTTATAGTTCACTCTTAAACATCCACAAACAATGGTCCCATGGTATAGAATAGTTTTTACCATGTCTTATGGATTTATCACGATCAGGTATGTTCTTAGGTATCCATTGTGCGAAGAGCCTAACCTTGTCTTCAGGACGGTGATAACCCCTTTCAAATTTAGGACACTTAAACTCTTCTAGATTGAAAAGTGGAATCCTAGGGTCACACTTTTCAATTAAAACTTTATCTGTAGGTACATTGCCCTTTACGTAGAGTGCTTCAACCCCAAAAAAGCTGCAAATTTCACTGACTTCCTCCTGAACATTTCTCAGTTCCTGACCAGTATTATTAAGTGGTGTAATCACTCTATCGTAGAATCCCAGTCTGTTTATATGACGTAATGTAGTACTCCACAATCTTTTATCATACTCAAACATATTATAGTTCACTATCCAATGATAACAGTCAATTTCTTCGAATTCCATAGACAATAATTAAAATGCACATTCAAATATAACACCGCAAGATGATTTTTTTAAACTGATAAATTCTGTGTGTCACAGTCCTATCATCTTGGAAGTTATTAATGTAGTTGTTAAGTAGAAAATACTTCATCAAACTTTTATATCTTCGCTCAAGGTTGAATGGAGTTATGGCTAGGGGGATGAGTCCTAAAACCATCTGAATTTATTGTGGGGAGGAGACATAAAACCCTTAGAAGTCATTGCAGTAAGGAGTCATTAAACTCTCGGTAACTGATAAATTCTCTGTCATACAGCTCCATCATCTTGGAAGTTATTAATGTAGTTGTTAAGTAAAAAAATACTTCATCAAACTTTTATATCTTCGCTCAAGGTTGAATGGAGATATGGCTAGGGGGATGAGTCCTAAAACCATGTGAATTCATTGGAGGGAGGAGTTATAAAACCCTCCAGGAGCCTAACACCCATGAACATCTAAAAAACTATGTCTGAAAACCCAAACAGCTAATTAAATATTCTAATTCATGATTTCAGGCACGTAAGGCTCAATAGTAACCGAAACTCTAAAAAACAGAATATTGATACCAATAGATACAACAAAATGTTCCTTTAGTAGCTATGCAATTAGGCTAAAAATGACATATCCCAAATCGTAGGTTTCAGACAACACACACCAACTAAAGACTAAGAAATCTAGCTCAGAGAAGTCAAAAATAGCAAACTACTCATCCCAAATCTTAAGTTTCTGACAACACACACCTATGAAAGGCTAAGAAATCCAGCTCAGAAAAGTAAAAAAATAGCAACCCACACATCCCAAATCATAGATTTCAGACAACACACAGCAACTAACGACTAAGAAATCTAGCTCTGAAAAGTTCAACTAGCAAACTACACCTCCCAAATCATAATTTTCTGACAACACACACCTATGAAAGGGTAAGAAATCCAGCTCAGTAAAGTCAAAAATAGCAAACCACCCATTCCAAATCATAGATTTCAGACAACACATACCTATGAAAGACTAAGAAATCCAACTCCGAAAAGTCAAAAATAGCAACCCATACACCTCAAAACATGAGTTTCAGACAACATTCACCTACGAAAGACGGGAGCCCGGGGAGGGTCTTTGAGGGTCTGAGGGGACCCTTGAGGACTGGGTGGTCCTTTGGGAGCTTGGGGGACCTTTGAGGACCAGTGGCTTCCTTCAGGGTTGGGGTAGGGGGATCGGAACCCTTTGGGGTTGGGGTAGGAGACCTCACAACACTGTTCAAATGAAACTTGTGTATTATAACGACCACAGAGTTTCACCCTCAAATCCTCTTCTAAAATCATCTTTTAAATCATCTTTTAAAATGACTCTTAACTGTTTCACCGAAATAATTCCTTAAAAAGGAATAAGATATAATAAAGCCTTAAAAAGTATTATAATGGGGGCTCAGGAGCCTTTGGGGCGCGGGGGGGCCCTTTGGGAGCTTGGAGGACCTTTGTGGACCGGTGGCTTCCTTCGGGGTTGGGGTGGGGGGATCGGAGCCCTTTGGGATTGTGGTAGGGGACCTCACAACACTGTTCAAATGGAACTTGTGTATTATAACCACCACCGAGTTTCACCCTCAAATCCTCTTCTAAAATCCTCTTTTAAATCATCTTTTAAAATGTCTCTAACTGTTTCACCGAAATAATTCCCTAAAATAATAATTTGTTCTTAAAAGATATAATAAAGCCTTAAAAAGTATTATAATGGGGGCTCAGGAGCCATTGGGGCGCCGGGGGCCCTTTGGGAGCCCAGATAACATTTGAGGACCGGGGGGTTCGTTCGGGTTTGGGGTGGGGGGATCGCAACCCTTTGGGGTTAGGGTAGGGGACCTCACAAGACTGTTCAAATGGAACTTGTGTATTATAAGGACCACCGAGTTTCACCCTCAAATCCTCTTCTAAAATCATCTATTAAATCATCTTTAAAAATGTCTCTAACTCTTTCACGGAAATAATTTCCTAAAATAATAATTTGTTCTGAAAAGATATAATAAAGTCTCAAAAGTTATATTAATAGAGGCTCAGGCGCATCGGGGATACCGGGGGTCCTTTGGTTCTCATTAGACCCATTGATTACGGGAGTCGTCCCACGTGGTTGCGGGGGGGGGATGGGAGCCCCTTGGGTCTGTGGTAGTGGATCTCACAACACTGTTCAAATGGAACTTGTGTATTAGAAGGACCACCGAGTTTCACCCTCAAATCCTCTTCTAAAATCATCTTTTAAATCATCTTTAAAAATGTCTCTAACTGTTTCACGGAAATAATTTCCTAAAATAATAATTTGTTCTGAAAAGATATGATAAAGCCTTAAAAAGTATTATAATGGGGGACTCAGGAGCCATTGGGGCGCCGGGGGCCCTTTGGGAGCCCAGAGAACCTTTGAGGACCGGGGGGTTCCTTGGGGGTGGGGGTGGGGGGGTCGGACCCCTTTGGGGTTTTGGTAAGGGACCTCACAACATTGTTCAAATGGAACTTGTGTATTATAACGACCACAGAGTTTCACCCTCAAATCCTCTTCTAAAATCATCTTTTAAATCATCTTTTAAAATGTCTCTAACTGTTTCACCGAAATAATTCCCTAAAATAATAATTTTTTTTGAAAAGATATAATAAAGCCTTAAAAAGTATTATAATGGGGGACTCAGGAGCCATGGGGGCGCCGGGGGGGGGGCCTTTGGGAGCCCAGAGAACCTTTGAGGACCGGGGGCTTCCTTCGGGGTTGGGGGGGGGGATCGGAGCCCTTTTGGGTTGTGGTAAGGGGCCTCACAACACTGTTCAAATGGAACTTGTGTATTATAATGACCACAGAGTTTTGTATTATACAGACCACATCGGAGAGGTAAAGCTAGGTCAAGTCACAATGTCATTCTATATTATTTATATCCTCATTAAGGACATTCAGAGCGGAGTTACGCAAATGGAATACCATTTTTGCAAATTGAGTTAGTTTTATGCGAACGATAAAAGTTTTGGCAAATCGAGCTAGCTCTACGCAAATGATATACCTTTGATACCGCTGAAAATACATGCGATACTGAATGAGTTATCAGATAGCTATAAACAACAGCTTATTAAAACGTTTGACCAGTTTTGATTGGACTTTGTATTTTTTTGCCAGAAGAAAGATCATGGATACATGTTTATTTTATTTTTTTTTTAAACTGGTATTTTTTCAATGAAGCCCATAACACTTTGCAGAAACCCGTGAATGTAGGACGGAAAATCCGTTCGTATTATATCTGAATTCAATTACTATTCAAGTTAGTGTGACTGCCGCTCTCTCTATCTGTTTGACCTCCAAAAAAGAAAACCTGTCTGCCAAGGCATGTAGGGTTCATAGTAATAGGTGACTGGCCCTGGTAAGGCAATGCACCGGTTAAACTACACAAATATCCATGCCTCAGGCTTGTGAAAGTACATTTTTATTCAGTGGTGCCTATTATACCGTTCCTAGTAATAGGTGACTGGCCCCTGGTAACCCAAATACATGAAAATCCACACACATATCCACGTGTAATTCAATGTGGATTTTCAAGTAATTGGCCTCAGGCTTGTGAAAGCGCATGTATATTTTCAACTAATTGGGCCCTTACTACTTCTGACCCTTGGACCTACAAAGGCCACCCCCCCCAAAAAAAAAAAATATTAGAGATACTTTATTCCAAAGCTTATGAAAGCTGATCCCTGGCTCCCCATGGCCCAAATCCCCCCCTCCCCCCCAAAAAAAAATTTAACTTATTAGTTATATTTTAATCCAAAACTTAATGGAGCTGATCCCTGGCTCTACAGGAGCCAAACCCTCCCCCCCCCAAAAAAAAAAAAATTGTCATTCCAAAACTTATGGGATCTAATCCCTGGCCGTCCATGAACCAACCCACCCACCCCCCAAAAAATTATTAACGATAATTTATTCTAAAACTTATGGGAGTGACTCCTCGCCCTCCTTGCCCCCCTCCCCAAAAAAAATTGAATAATAATATGAACGATAGTATCTTATTGGAGTTAACCCCTGGCTCTCCATGACCTGATCCCATCCCCCCCCCCAAAAAAAAAAACACCAAATATTAACAATATTTTATTCCAAAACTTATGAGAGCTGACTTATAGCCCTCCATGGCCTTACAATACCCCCCCCCCCCAAAAAAAAAAAATATTAGCGATATTTTATTCCAAACTTATGAAATCCAACCCCTGGCCCTCTATGGCCCAACCCACCCCCACCCCCCTAAAAAAAGAAAAAAATTATTAACCAAATTTTAATCCAAAACTTATGTGAGCTGAACCCTTGCCCCCATGGCACCCCCCCCCCCAAAAAAAAAAAACAAATTAACGATATTTTATTCCAAAACTTATGGAATCTGACCCCTGGTCCAGCTGACCAGCTGACCCCATCCCCCCAAAATATTAACAATATTTTATTCCAAAACTCATAAAACCTGACCCCTGGCCCAGCTGACCCCATTCCCCCCCCCCAAAAAAAAAATATTAACGATATTTTATTCCGAAACTTATAGAAGCTGACCCCTGGTCCTCGAAGGCCCAACCCCCTCCAAAAACCTATTAACGATATTTTAATCCAAAACTTATTAGAGCTGACCCCTGGCCCTCTATGGCCTTCCCCCCCCCCCACCCACAAAAAAAATATTACTGACATTTTATTCTAAACTTTTAGGAACTGACCCCTGGCCCTCCGAGGCCCGATTTACCTCCCCCAAAAAATATCAATGATACATTATTTGAACATTTATGGGAGCTGGCCCTTGGCCTCCCTGGCCAAAACTCCTCCCCAAAAACAAAAACTACTAATGATATTTTATTCCAAAACTTATGGGAGCTGACCCCAGGCCCTAAATGGCCACACCCACCCCGCCAAAAAAAAAATATTAACGATATTTTACTCCAAAACTTATGAGAGTTGACCATAGAGTAATGACTCTATGTTCAGTGTTGCAATAACACAAGCTTCGTGTTGTCATTTGTCATCTTCCATAATTTAAAATAATTAAAAAAATAACCTGAAGGAATGAAAGAACTGTTTGACTTCAATCCTTTGTTTGGGGTTTGGCATACGCGCAAATTTTGAAAATCATTTATACTCCGTGTTACCTTATCGAAGCTTTTTATCCCTAGTAAGTCGGTCAAATATTAAAAGTTAAAATTATTATTCATTAAAATAGACTAGATTGCACTAACCCATTGTTATATTATTTCTAAAGGTGTAAATTGTTTACTTATTTCTTTTTTAACAAGGCCACTTTGTATAAAAGGAGTTGTCGAAGAAATCTTGAACTGAGCTGATTCGAGTTGACATAGAAAGTTCTAGTTTCCTATTTTAGAGTGAAAAGTGATCGGAGCGCAACCAGCTCTCCTCCCCCATACACACCTTTTTCCAGTAAAATAGGCTAGATTTCACTAACTAATTACTTTGATTATTTCTAAAGTTAAAAGGAATTGAATTTGTATATTCTTCAAATTAGTTCAGTTCTCGCAACTGTGCCATGAATATGTCAGGTGAGCCCTCATTCTGAAGCTAATTCCTCCTGTGTTTCAGCAATGAGGGATAAAAAATAAAAGTTTGGATTATGGCCCATGGGCAGAGCCACTCCTAGGGTTGGTGGTGCCCGGGACAGAATTAGCTACATCCTCCCCCCCCCCGACTCAAATATAAGCAAAAAGCCGATCAACATGAAAAACTAGATCAAAATAAACAATTCCCCAGCTGAGCTGCCCCCCAAGCTAGTCTGGGACAACTGTCCTAGTCCCCCCTTCTAGGAACGTCCTTGCCCATAGGGTTATGTCAGAGCCACGGGTAATGCCATGGGCCAGCAGGCCAGGGATGACTTTATTCCAAAGCTATATGCCCCCCATGGACACTTTCCCCAAATACATCTGAACAAAATTTTGAGATTTAAAAAAAAATTGATATTTTCAAAAAATCCTTTTTTCAAAACAAAATTCAAAAAATTGTTCATTTTATGGTCAAAGGTGATCGGAGGGCAACCAGTGATCAGAGGGAAGATTGATTACGCATGAGTGATTTTTGATGTTTTCCTCCCGGGGTGTTCGTAATGAACCAATCATCATCACCATTTTTTTTATAACCCGTCACGAAAAAAAAACTGGACAGGGCCCAGAAAAAGACAGAGTAAAAGTCAAAGGAAACCAAAAATGAAACAACAGAAATAAAAACACGCTTTTACAACTACCAACAAGGGACAAACAAAAATGACCAAAGATAGGAAGACTCCTGGCATTCAGTAGAAAAATCACGAATACGATTCTTGATAACACCAGCTGGATTTATCAATTGATACTTCCTCTGCAGAAAGAGTTACTTGTCCATGTTAGCATTTCCATTAAATACTTTCCAAATTTTAAACAAAGGCGATAAACTTGCCTTCTCTTACCACAGTTAAAAAAAAGACCAAACATGAGCAAAAGCAAGTAGTTAAGGAACTGTTAGGCTATTTTACAATTGAGAACGGTGAACTCTACAAAGATACGTAACGTTTGAAGCCAGGGATGTATACGCAGCCCGATTCTTACTAGCATAATTTTTCATTGCCAAGTTTGCAGTTTCTTTCGGATTTGCTTAAATAGGCATGTCCAGGTAAGTAAGGCTGCTAGCAAAACGAACTTCAGAGCCAGATAGACCCATTAAGCTTCTATTTCTTTTATAATTAAATGATACAAACAACTGTTTTATCAGTATGAAAACTCAAACCAATGTGCTGATACTCTTCTTGAAGAAGCTCAAAAGTCGAAGACCATCCTTGGAAAGTGTAGGAAAGGTTCAGTAAGTTATCTGCAAACATTAACTCACGAGAGATCAACTCCTTTCAAGATAAATGTACAGTTCAACTTATCCCGAGTACCAGTAGCACAATTATTAAACAAAACTGGAGAAATAAAAGCTCCTTTGCGTACACCTTTCAGGATCCAAAATAACAGACTACCATCTTTTAGCTTTCATGTTTCTATACTTATATCTTAGACAAATAATTACCACAGCATCAATACCTTCATATGGGCCTCAAGCAAAACCTGTGAAAATATGCACAAGTCAAAAGCTCTTGCAACATCAAGTGCACAAAACATCAAGTTTTCACCCAAGTCTTCAATATCATTCAGCACATTTACAAGTAGAAAGAGAGCGTGGTCTCTACCTAAGCCTCGCTAGTAGATTGAAAAAGGGCTCATTCCAATGGAAAATTAAAAGTTCGAATACTCTTTTTAAGTGACCAGAAGGTTTGGGCAATTAGAAGGATTAATGACTCAATTTGACATGTAGAGATGTCCCGGGGGAATTGTGTGGGGAAATTTTCAGTGAGGTTGGAATTGTCTAGGGAATTTTTCCCTATGGGAGATTTTCCGCATCACAAATCATGGAGGACTACTTAAATATATTCCCGTACACCCCCTCCCCCCAGCTATTCTACTGTCCTCCCTCGAAAAGATTCTGCAGGCACCCTTTCAAATTTCAACTGACAATTATATCACCTGTTAGCATCGATCGTGAATCAATTTATAGTCAATTGTCTTGATCTTTACGCTAACCGTAATAAAAAGGCTTTTATGAAAATATTTTGGGAACCGAGGGTTTGTGAAACAGAGCAGAGTTGCAAACATTTTGGCTGAAAAATCCACTCAAACATCCCCAGTGCATTAATTAAAATGTAATAATCCATCGTAAAAATACAACCACTAAAATAATTAAAAATCCCACCATATTTGTCTTTTTATTTGTGTTATTTTACGACGCGGAAATCCCTTCATTGGTCTGATGGGTATTTGATTGCTTTTTACTTATTGCAGGATAAAGATAATTTTTCCCAAGTCATCCACAAGAGCCATAAATTAGTTGACAAAAAAGTTACCTCTTAAGCTATAGATGCAATATAACTCGGTCGAAGCCGAAGGCCTCGACCGAGTCCGTTGATATTGAATTAAAATAAAGTATTTTGCAGGCATCAAGACATGGCTAATCATACGCAGCGCAATAGCGCTGCCTAAGTAAAGAACGATGTTGGCACAATGTATTATTTATCTTTTTTTTGGGGGGGGGTTTAGACCAGGGCACTTCGTATCGAAGGAAATGTCGTACAAACTTCGAAAAGAGCTCATTCAATTGGAAATTGGAAGGGCTTGTGCCCTATTCAGTAGCCGAAAGTGATTGCAAGGCAACTAACACCCCTTCCACGCCCACCATTTCCCCAAACACATCCAATCAAAATTTTGAGATAGCCATTTTGTTCAACGTAGTTTAAAGATTTGGAAATTATGTCTTTGAGAAGGACACTCCCCCCACAGCCCTCAGGGCGAAGGTTGTGAGTTATTCCCTGGGGACATATAAGGTTTTTATAGAAAGCTTTGTCTTAGAAACTTCAAAAAGGGCTCATTCGATTGGAAATTCTACGGACGAGTGCCCTTTTTAATAGTTGAAAGTGATTGGCGGGCAACTAACCCATCTCACGCCCACCATTTCCCCAAACACATCCAATCAAAATTTTAAGATAGCCATTCTTTTCAACGTGGTTGAAATTTTTGGAAATTAGGTCTTTGAGGATAACAATTACCCCACACTCCTCAGGGCAAGGGTTGTAAGTATATCCTGGGGGCGTATAAGGTTTTTATAGATAGCGTTGTCGTAGAAACTTCAAAAAGGGCTCATTCAATTGGAAATTGAAAGCGCTAGTGCCCTTTTTAATAGTTGAAAGTAATTAGAGGGCAACTAACCACCCTCTCGCCCCCACCATTTTCTCAAACATATCCAATCAAAATTTTGAGATAGCTATTTTTTGAACTCAGTTGAAAGGTCTGGAAATTATGTATTTGAGGATGACACCCCCCCCCCCCTCCCAACAGCCCTAAAGGTAAGGGTTCTAAGTTATGCCCTGGAGGCATATAAGGTTTTCATAGAAAATGCAGTCGAAAAAAACTTCAAAAAGGGCTCATTTGATTGGAAACTAAAAGGGCTAGTGCTCTTTTTAATAGTCGAAAGTGATTGGAGATCAACTGACCCCCCTCTCACAACCACCATTTCCCAAAAAACACCCAATAAAAGTTTTGAGATTGCCATTTTGTTCAACGTAGTTGAAAGCTATAGAATTTATGTCTTTGAGGATGACAAACCCCCCACACCCTTCAGGGCAAGGGTTGTAAGTATCCCCTTGGGCATACAAGGATTTTATAGATAGCGTTGTCGTAGAAACTTCAAAAGGGGCTCATTCAATTGGAAATTGAAAGGGCTAGTGCCCTTTTTAATAGTCGAATGTAATTGGAGGGCAACTAACCCCCCCCCCCTCTCACCCCCACCATTTCCTCGGACACATCCAATCAAAATTTTGAGATAGCCATTCTTTTAACTCAGTTGAAAGTTCTGAAAATTAGGTCTTTTAGGATTACACCTCCCCCTCGCAGCCCTTAGGGTAAGGGTTGTAAGTTATGCCTCGGGGGCATAAAAGGTTTTGATAGAAAGGGTTTTCGTAGAAACTTCAAAAAGGGTTCATTCAATTGGAAATTGTAAGGGCTAGAGCACTTTTTAATAGTAAAAATTGATTGGAGGGCAGTTAACCCCTCTCTCATGCCCATGTCCCCAAACACATTAAATCAAAATTTTGAAAAAGCCATATTGTTAAATGTAGTTTAAAGTTCTTGAAATTAAGTCTTTGAGGATGAAGCCCCCCCCCCCCACGACCCTCAGGGCGAGGGTTGTAAGTTATGCCCTGGGGACATATAAAGTTATTATAGAAAGTGTTGTCGTAGGAACTTCAAAAAGAGTTCACTCGATTGGAAATTGAAAGGGCTAGGGCTCTTTTTAATAGTCGAAAATGATTGGAGGGCAACTATCCTTCCATCTTACGTCCACCATTTCCCCAAACACATCCAATCAAAACTTTGAGATAGCCATTTTGTTCAACGTAGTTGAAAGTTCTGGAAATTGTGTCTATGAGGAAGACAACCCCCCAAACCCCTCAGGGCAAGGGCTGTAAGTTATACCCTGGGGCATGTAAGGTTTTTATAGATAGCTGTTTCGTAGAATCTTCAAAAAGGGCTCACTCAATTGGATATTGAAAGGGCTAGTGCCCTTTTTAAAAGTCAAAAGTGATTGGAGGGAAACTAACCCCCTCTCCCGCCCACCATTTCCCCAAACACATCCAAACAAAACTTTGAAGTAGCCATTTTTTTTTCAACTTAGCTGAAAGCTATAGAAATTTTGTCCTTGAGGATGACAACTCTAAACAGGCCTCAGGGCAAGGGTTGTAAGTTATGCCCTGGGGCAAATAAGGTTTTTCTAGAAAAGGGCTGTCGTACAAACTTCAAAAATGGCTCATTCAATTGGAAATTGAAAGGGCTAGTGCCCTTTGTAGTTGTCAAAAGTGACTAGAGGGCAACTAACCCCCCTCTTACGTACACTATTTCTCCAAACACATCCAATCAAAATTTTGAGGTAACCATTTTTTCAACGTAGTTAAAAGTTCTGGAAATTAGGTCTTTGAGGATGACAACCCCCCCCCAGACCACATGGCAAGGGTTTTAAAATATGCCCTGTGGGTATATAAGTTTTTTATAGAATGCGTTGTTGTAGAAAGTTCAAAAAGTTCATAATCGAAAGTGATGGAAGAGCAACTAACCCTCCTCTCATGTCCACTATTTCCCCAAACACATTCAATCAAAATTTTTAGATAGCCATTTGTTCAACGCAGTTTAAAGTTCTAGAAATTAGGTCTTTGAGGATGAAAAACCCCCCACAGCCCCCAAGGCAAAAGTTGTAAGTTATGCCCTGGGGGCATATAAGGCATTCATAGAAAGCGTTGTCGTAGAAACTTCAAAAATGGCTCATTCAATTAGGAATTGAGAGGGCTAGTGCCCTTATTAATAGTGAAAAGTGATCGGAGGGCGAAAGTCCCCCCCCCCCCCTACGCCCATCATCTCCCCAAACACTTCCAATCAACATTTGATATAGTCATTTTTTTGAACATAGTTGAAGGGTCTGGAAATTATATCTTTGAGTATTACAACCCCCCACAGCCCTCAGGACTAAGGGTGTAAGCTATGCCCTGGTGGCATATAAGGTTTTTATAGATAGAGTTGTCGCAAAAATTTCAAAAAGGACTCATTCGATTGGAAATTGAGAGGGATATTGCCCTTTTTAATAGTCAAAAGTAATCAGAGGGAGAATCACCTCTCTTCCCTCGCCGACGCTCATCATTTCCCCAAACATTTCCGATTAACATTTTGATATGGCCATTTTGTTCAACGTAGTGGAAAGGCCTGAAAATTAGGTCTTTGAGGATGGCAACCCTGCCCCATAGCCCTCAGGACAGGGGTCCTAAGTTATGCCCTTGGGGCATATAAGGTTTTTATAGAGAGTTTTGTCATAGAAGCTTCAAAAGGGCTCATTCGATTGGCAATTGAGAGGACTAGTGCCTTTCTTATTAGTAAAAACTGATCAGAGGGCAAATACCTCCCCCCACGCCCATCATTTCTACAAACACTTCCAATCAAAATTTTGAGGTAGTCATTTCGTTCAATGCATTTGAAGGGTCTGAAAATTATGTCTTTGAGTATAACAAATCCCCCCAGCCCTCGGGGCAAGGGTTGTAAATTATACCTCGGGGGCATATAAGGTTTTTATATAAAGTATGTTCATATAAACTTCGGAGGAGGCTCATTGGATTGGTAATCAGACGCTCAAGCGTTCTTTTTAAGAGTCAAAGTGATCGGAGGATACCCCCCCCCTCACACACACACACACATAAACACACACCCATACACAAACCAATGTAACCACGAAAACCCCAACGCCCACACACACATACACCTACTAGACCGCACACACACATGTCATATTGTCCCGAAATGCATCTAATGGAAATTTTGAGATAGCCATTCTATTCAAAGTATTCTAAATATCATATAACAATGCTTTTGGGGTGAAACAAACTCCAGAGATTAAGGGCAGGGGTTCTAAGTTATGCCCACGGGGTATTTAAGGTTTTTATGGAAGGGATGGTTGTTTAACTTTAGAAGTGGCTCAGTCTTTTTCCCTGAAAAAGACTATGTCAATATAAAACGAACGGAAACTAATTTGAAAAAAAATTTCCGCAAAACAAGTTTTTCAAAAAATAAGTAAAGAACTCTATTAAACCAAAAATGAACAAAAATAGAATTAAATAATATACGTAGCATACAACTACCACAAATCAGTATCAATAAATAAATAAAACCCAAAACGAACAGAAATTAAAATAAATTACAGGGTCAAACTCAAAACGAGCAGAAATTAATATGAGTAGGGTTCTAGAACTCTATGCTTTCTAAAAGCCAGAATATAATTGTACTTTACTGAAAAAATTCTTTTAAAAGTTTTAATTTTTATAACTTTGAGAAATCAAAAATGAATCAAAATTATAAGGAATAAATATCAGCATTTGTATATTACACTTACACTGACAATGCACATTTGTTTTTTTCAGTAAATTCATTTGAATTTTTTTTCAGTAAAGCACAAATTATATTATGGCTTTTAGAAAGCATAGGGTTTTAGAACCCCACTCATATTAATTTCTGCTCATTTTGAGTTTGACTCTGTTATTTATTTTAATTTCTGTTTGTTTGGATTTTTATTTATTTATTGATACTGATTTGTGGTATTTGTATGGTTGGTATATTATTTGATTCTATTTTTGTTCATTTTTAGTTTAATGGAGTTTTTTTCTTGTTTTTGAAAAACTTATTTTGTGTAAAAAGTTTCTTAAATTAATTGTAGAAAAAGCCAAGACAGATAATCCGAGTAATTGAGAGGCAAATCTAGGACAAGTCCTTTTTAGGATTGTATAAAAATGATGTCATTTCATTTGTAGATGGATAAGTCTATCTATCATCCATCCATATCCATAAGTCATTCCTAGGGCAGAACTAAGGTAGATAGTCATAGAATTAAAGGATGAAAGATTTGATTGATTTTGGGGTTGTCGTGTTGCGGACAATGTCCACTGGACTTGTATGCAAAATCTGGGACTGAATTTGGTTGGTTTTACAGGCGGCAAAGAAGTAAAACTTAAGCCTAATAGGCTTGGCCTATTAGGTAGTAAATAATTAAGTAAATAATATTTACTTGTTTTATTTATTGCACATCCTAAAATTAACAAAAAGATATCAGCAGGATAAATCCAAAGCGCCTTCAGCTCTTTTGAACCTGAAAGAAGAATTATGTAGAATTAATATGATGAAATACTTATAGCAATAGAGAGAGTTGGTACGTGTGGAAGAGAGAGTGATAAAGAAAATGAAGAGCACAGAGAGAGGGAGTAGCAATTTTTCAGGTATTCTGAACTTCAAACTATGTTTTTAATTACAAAACCATGGAAATGAATTGTTTTATTTCTTTCATAATTCCCTATTGTTCTTCTTATTTTAGTTGTTCTTTCATTGTGTAAAGCAGCAGCATGATTTCGATACTTACACTGCTCTATGTATTATCCTAGATTAACTAAAGTAAAATAATACTAATAAGGTTGTAGATAACTATGTTCAACCACGATTAACTTTAGGTAGAAAACAATTAAAAATAGTAATAATATTTATGGTAGGCTATACATCATGGGAATCATTTTTCCTTAAATTTAATATTCGAAAACATCAAAACGTAAAAAATGACCCGACATAACTATTTAAAAAAAAGGATGGTTATTTATGTGCGTATATTTATTGTTTCTGCTTCCAAGGGGTAATCTTATCAATTGATTGATCCAAGAATATTGAGATGGGGCTCAAGTGAATAGACATTAAAAGTTTTTGTATCGTTCTAAGTAGAAAAAAAACATTGCACTACTTCAGAGTGGCGCTTTCTGCTATTGTTTTGGCGCTCAATAACAATTTTGATGCAAACTTTTTGAAAAGTCGATGCTTTCTCGTTTTCAAAATTTTCTAAATTTTAAGGATTTATTTTATAATATTAAATTTTCTTTTCAGAAGAATCGTTCAATTTAACATAATTGTGCACTTTCTGCTTAACTATCTTCATATTGCGCTAAGCCCTCTTTTGATTCCTGCTGCTTTATTCCTTAACGTTTGCAAAGCTTTTTATTCGTTAGTCTGCAGTCTCCTTCAGTCTAAACTTTCTTATTTTGGCATTAAAGGCACTGTGTTTCCTTAGTTTAAACCTTCCATGTCCATAAGAATAATCATTGTTGATGCGGATATCCGTTCACCCTCAAAAGCTGACTGTGGTGTTCCTCAAGAGTCAATTATATGACCATTGCTGTTTCTAATTATAAAATAGAGTACTTAAGTGCATAGGTCCCTAACAGTATTTACATAAATAATTTTAGTACAGCACAGTAAAATTCTTGCGCAAATAGCAGGCGTTGATGATGGGGCACCCGCCCCCCTCATATAGGAAACAATTTCTTTGTACTTTAAGTTTTAAAGATCTTTGTTTACTTTCACTTAAAAAAACTTTCAATTAATATTCAATTTACCGCTTAAGAGTCAATAATACGCTTTTAAGTTTTCGCAATGGCTTGATTTGAAAAAGCCAGAATTTTAGTTAGGTTCGACATAAAACTTAAAACAATTTAGCACTATTGCAATAACTCAGTGTTACAGTCAGTGTTAGTGTTTATCAGTCAGTGTTACAACTTGATTATATTCATTTATTATTTACCTTTGGATCACCCGGTCGACAAGACTCAACAAAGTTTTAAGTTTCTCTTAAGTTTCATAGTAGACTTTACTAATATCATCCGTTTTCAAACAGTTCAATTTGAATTTTGTAAATGTTTCTTTTTTTATTGATTATCAGACTTATAATAGAAACAAGATCAGACACGTATGAAACTGAAATAAAAAACGTAAAAAAAAAAAATCATAAATTTAAGGGAACACAGTAAATTAGAGGAGAAATAAAAAAAAATCTTTATTCAAGGGAAGGGGGTACGGTTCCAAATACTTTTCTCTCTGTTCTTGTCTAATCAAGGCGGGAAAATTATTTCAAATGACAAAATTATATTTCTGCCAAGAGTTGGGCAAGTAGGCATTCAGATGAAGCTTGAAAAAATAAGTGTGTTTGTTTTCGAATCTTGCCTATTTCCTGAAGTGATATCTCACTCGTACTGCTAAAAAAAACTTATCAAATACTGAACAATAAATTGCGCGTTTCAATATTCTTTTTTTTTCTGTATGTAAGCAATTTAGTGTTTAATTACCTCTGGTAAAAAAAGACGAAAACTTTAGCTTACCTCAACGTATTCAGCGGTAAATCCAGCTCCTCCTGTGTCAGCATCAGAAGTGAACACCATATATACTTTAGAGGAAGTTGAAGTCACTACAGTTCCAGTCTCCCCACCGCTAAGCGATGCAAGGAGTGGAGATTCAGCAGTAGGTCCGTCGTAAATCTGTAAGTATGTATTTTCAATGTGAATAGCATCAAATTAGGATTCAATAGTTTATCTGTCTCACTAAGAAACTGGTCGCAAATTAGGAACACCGTCTGGAATGATTAGCCATACCCCTTTATTAAGGGAGGACAGATTTATGAAATATACCAAAAATATTGGGGGCCCAAACAGCTGCTTTAAGTCGATCGAGATCAGGGGAAAGGTTTCACCAGTGCGTTGGTCTCGGACAGCTCTAAGCAACAAACTAGAAATTAGAATTTATAGTCTTGAGCAGAAATTGGCTGAAACCGGAAGCCACGTGAAACCTATTTACTGCATACTGTATTTTTGAAGCACTCATGTTGCAGCTTCAACTTAACAATAGTAATTAGGTCAAACCACCATTAAGCAGGTTTTGAGTAAGAAACAGCTTTTACTGACCAATTTTTGTCCAAAATGAAGTTAGGATATTGTAGATTAAAGGGAGTAATTGGCCTGTAGGGTGTTAAAGATCCAGAGATAAATTAAAACACTACTTTCTTGGTTTTGATTTTTGTTTCTGCAGATTAAAAAAGATTTGCCTTTTGGCATTGGCTTAATTATTATGACCTATTATGCTTGAGCCCGAAAGAAATTTGACTAAATTTGTTTTAAAGATATTTGCTAGCGCAAACTGTTTGTCATTAGTAGATAAGAAACTTGTAAAAGTCATATAGCCAAAATATAGGGAAATTACGTTTTTTCTCAATAAACTGCATATTCTTATGGAAGTTCATGTCGGATGGACCCAACTGGATCAAGGTTCAAAGGCCCACTGCATCTAAGGCGGCTGACCTTGCAGAGTCACATCACTGACCCCGCCCCTTGTCAGGGCTTGGGTATTGGCAACACCAGGACCTAAGTCCACATTCCCAAAGAATATAAGATTGCAAGTTCATGATGCTGTCCATTCAGCTAGGGTGGCTATTAAACTGCATATTATACAAATGAAAATAAAACGGGTGGAAAACTCATTAGCCAATATTCGAAGGCATTATAATAAAACTTTGTAAATAATCAGAAAATAACCACAATGTTTTATTTTTCTAATAAGCATGATCCACAGAAAATAAAAACAACTAGGGTTGACGTCTCTTTTTTTCATAAAGAACAAATGCATAGCAAGTTAGAACCAGTTCTTTTTTCTTAGATTTTTATTCAGAATATTGTTATAAGAGATTATTTTTGAGACATACAAACTCGATTCGTTTAATACAATCACTTAAACACCAATTTTCCCATTGCATCTAAAAAAAGCGCCGAGTTTGTTAGTTTGTAGTTTTTATGGTGGCATAGTTCTTTTGCAACGTCAACCCATGTCTATAGTATTCAACCCAGCATTTTCCGTGTTTGGTCCATGAAAGCTGGCTCACGCGGAAAGTCGAGCAAAAAAAGCAGAGTATTGGCTTACATTAGCATTTGTTGTGCAGACATAATAAATCATGCAATATGAAACTTTAATCAGACAAATTAGATCAGAATATTAATTTCAGTGAAAAAATTAATGTAGACGAAGAAAAACAACAATATCTATGTCGTAATTAATTTCTGAGACCACACTGGCTAATCATGATAAAACATAAAATCGCGAAGAAAGGAAAAAACGAGGACAATTAACAGCCAGTGAAAAAATTGAAAAATTACGCAAATATTTCGGTCAAGACCTCAGGTTCACCGTCCTCGGTGCAGAATAGAACTGATAAAAATATAAAAAAAACCTAACCTCAAAAACCTTACCCTTTCACCGTTACTGAGAAAGGGTCGTCCAATTTTAGTTTTGTGTTTTTATTTTAAGGTTTGTTTTTTTATATTTTTATCAGTTTTATTCTGCACTGAGGACGGTCAAGCGGGGGTCTTGATCGAAATATTTGCAAAATTTTTCAATTTTTCACTGGCTGTTTATTGTTCTCATTTTCTTTCTTTCTTCACGATTTTATGTTTTATAATAACTATGTCAGCAATTAAACTTGTAGCCGCAAGAGACACTGACAGGATTTGCTCAGCTTTGAATCTCACCTGGACAAGGTTTATCATCGTTCATATGGGATACCTTTGCTTTGACACGTAATTCGGAAATTAATCAATAGTTCACTCCGCTGACCATTATTGTCCGTTTGTAGCACTATGATGTGTCCCGTTTCTGATAGAAACGTGCATGACTGTATGTATGCCTACGCTGTGGTGTTATGGCATGCAGTTAATAATTTAAAAAAATTACCCTCAGGACATCATAATTTGGTTCAGTGACAAAGTCTGTAAAAGTGATTTGAACCGATTTTCCAGCAGTAACTGAAATGAAGTAGCATTCATTTGCATTTTGTGGATACGGAGTGGGGTAGCCTGGACTCGATACAATGCCAGAGGGCTCCACAAAGCGGTTTCCGCAAACCTAGAAAAAGAAAGCAAATTCAGACTCGATTAGTCCAATTCAGAGTTCTTCTACCTTCTTACACCTCGATTGTCAAAAAAAAAAAAAAAAAAAAAAAAAAAAAATTCAATTTTGTCAGAGGAACACCCCAGACGTTTCTGGGCGTATTGTAGAGGCCAGGAAGCAGAAGGAGGAGAACAGATTTCCATTGCCTCACCTCCTTCAAGAGGAATAAGGCAAGGGACAAGGTTGGTAATAAAATACAGGTAATAGTCAAGATGGAGTATCAAACAGTTTGTGGTAACGAACTGTAAGTAAGGAGCGACCCGGCTCAATAGTAACCAAAACTCTATAAAACTAAATTTTGATACCAAAAGATGCATAAATAGAATCATATTTTCATGCTGATTTCAAATATATAGGATTCATTAAGTTTAGTTTTACCAATCAAAAGTTATGAGCCTGAGAAAACTCGCCCTATTTTCGAAAAAAGGAGGAAACAGCCCCTAAAAGTCATAGAACTTTAATGAAAATTACACCATCAGATTCAGCGCATCAGAGAATCATACTACTGAAGTTTCAACCTCCTATCTGCAAAAATGTGGAATTTTGTATTTTTTGCCAGAAGAAAGATCACGGATGCGTGTTTATTTGTTGTTTTTTTTTTCTTTTTTTCCGGGGGTGATCGTATCGATCCACTAGTCCTAGAATATCGTGAGAGAGCTCATCTGAACGGAAATTCAAAGTTCTAGTGCCCTTTTTAAGTGATCAAAAAAATGGAGAGCAATTTGGCCCCCCCACGCTCATTTTTTTCCCAAAGTCACCCAATCAAAATTTGAGATAGCCATTTTGTTCAGCATAGTCGAAAATCTAATATATATGTCTTTGAGGATGACTTAATTCCCCGCAGTTCCCAGGAAAAGGGCTGCAAGTTATGAACTTTGCCCATTGTTTACATTTGGTATTGGTTAACGGAAAGTACACAAACGCTTCAGGACGGATTTTTTTCTGGTGGGGGTCGGAGGAGGGGGTTACGGGGGAGAATCTATCCACGGAGGAGGTTTCCGTGGGGGAAGGGAAATTTCTGTGAAGGGGGCACCGGATTTCCCAGCATTATTTAAAAAACGATCAGGAATTAAACTAAAAAAACAAGTTTTTTCAACTGACAGTAAGGAGTGACATTAAAACTTAAAACGAACGGAAATTATTCCGTATATGAAAGGGGCTGTCCCCTCCTCAACGCCCCGCTCTTTACGCTAAAGTTTGACTTTTTCACACAACTGTACTTTTTAAAACTATAAAAAAAAACTTTAGCGTAAAGAGCAAGGCGTTGAGAAGGGAAATACGGAATAATTTCTGTTCGTTTTAAGTTTTAATGTCGCTCCTTACTTTCAGTCACAAAAAATTGTCTTTTTATTTCATTACCGGTATTACCGGTATTTTGAATCTTTGCTTTATCTTTCTCGATCCATCCATATTAGTAATTCAATTTTGTTATAAACAGCAACATATACAAATATTAAGTTCTAAATTATTCAAATATTATTCAAATATTTTTCAAATATTATTCAAATTATATCTGTATTATTCAAATATTAAGTTCTAAATTATTAAATGATGCTTAGTTTTCTTGTATGTACTATATTCTCATCTCTTTTTTTATGCTCCACAATTGTCGTTTATGTATATGATTTGGGTTTAAAATAAATTATTATTATTATTATAATTGATATGAGGTGAGGTAATTTCACCGTGTACAGGACTCCGTATCAGGGGTTTTGGTGTAAAATTCAAATCCCCAAATGCACCAAATGGGCGCAAATGGGGCAAATTTTAAGCTCACCAACTAGCTTCTTTCTTTCTTCTCTATGTTAGAAAAATCAGGTTATATAAACACACTTTGTTTAGGTAGTAGTATCCTCCCCTAAAAGAATATTTTCTTATCAATGTTTAAACCTGAAATGTACCAATAAAAGTAAGCATAAAAAATAACTTTAAAAAAAAGAAAAATTTTAGAAAAATTATGAACTTAAAAAAAATTTTAAACTTTAATAAAAAAATTTTATGAACTTTAAAAAAATTTAAACATAAACGATGTTTAAACCTTAATGTACCAATAAAAGTAAGCATAAAAAAGAACTTTAAAAAAATTAGAAAAATTGTGAAGTTTAAAAAAAATTTTAAACTTTAATAAAAAAAATTTTATGAACTTTAAAAAAAAATTAAACTTTAATAAAAAAAAATTTTATGAACTTTAAAAAAAAATTTTAACATAAACAATGTTTAAACCTGAAATGTACCAATAAAAGTAAGCATAAGAAAAAGCAATCATAAAAAAGAACTTTTAAAAATTAGAAAAATAGGGACTTGTCAACGCATTTATGATAGCTTTTTATTAATGAAGACAATATTTACACAGACTGTTAAATAAGCATATAAATACTATCTATAATGAAGTTAAAAAAGTTTGTATTTTTGTAATAAAAATCAAAGCATCTCCCAAGGATTCTCATCGATAACCATGCAATGACATTACCGCTTGGATTGTAGGATTAAGTATTAATAAATTTAAATTTAGGTTAAAAAAATATGACTTGAACATCAATTATATAGAAATACGTCATATACGATGGTAAAAACATACCAAGAAAACCCTATGATTATAGACTGAAAAGTTTTGGGGCTTTTCTAAGAAAGGTCACCTAAGAAGGCTATTAATGCTTTTTTGACAGTTTTGATGGGAATTGATCAGGGAAATGACGGGTGTGTGAGTGTGGAGGGGGGGGGGAGTTGTCCACCCTCCGATCGCTGTGAATCTTAAAAAGGGCACTAGAGCTTCTGATTACGAATCCAATGAGCCCTTTTTGAAATTTCTACGACAACGATTTCTATTAAAAAAAAAAACTTTATTTGCTCCCAGGGCATAACTTACAACCCTTGCCCTAAGATCTGTGGAGGGGGGTAGGGGGGTTGTCATCCTCAAAGACATCATTTACGTACTTTTCAACTACGTTGGACAAAACGGCTATCTCAAAATTTTGATTGGATGTTTTTGGGGAAATGATGAGCATGGGAGGGGGTTAGTTGCCCTCCAATCACTTTCGACAATTAAAAAGGGAACTAGCCCTTTCAATTTCCAATCGAATGAATCCTTTTTGAAGTTTCTATAACAACTCCTTTAAGACGAAGTGCCTTGGTCTAAGAAAAAAAAAACAATAAGAAATAAATACTTTTGTGTGCCAACATCGTTTTTTACTTAGGCAACGCTATTGCGCTGCCTATGAAAGGTCACCAAAGAAGCCTATTAATGCTTTGGTTTTTTCACATAAATATTAAGCCAATTTGCCAAGGATTTAAAAAAACAAAAACACTTCGAACGGACCCTCGGCCATTCAACAAATAACTGTCAATGGCAACAAACAACTGTCATTGGCAAGTACTTTTGACAACAAACAGACCCTCAGTGCCGTTATAAGATAAAAACAAAACATCAGATATAACCAATTTGATGCAAAAATAAAACAAAAATTAAAAGGAATAAGACAAGACAAATCGAGTAAACGAATAATAAGATTCAAAAACATATGTGTATAGATACTGTCATAATTGGCCAATTTTTGCCTTATGGCATTCATAGGAGGAAACAGACAACTGTTGATCAATATTACCAATATAGGGCCGTTTTTTCACTCATTAATGTTCTAAGATCTTACAACTTTTTTCAGAAAATGCTTAAAATTGAAATATTTGAACTGATATCTTACATCTTTTGTCGTTTTTATGCAAACGTCTTTCATCATTATGCTCTGATCAGCGGTCTGAGAACAATGATGAGCATATCATCAAAGTTCTCTCATCATTGTTCTATATGGCAGAAGGACGGCGTCTTTCACGCTTTTTGCTAATATCAGTGAGCTGTAAGATCTTAGAACAAATATGAGTTGAAAAAAACGATAATCTTTGCAGAAAGATGAAAGATCTTATATGTAAGATTTTAATGCTAAAAAACGGCCCTTATATTTATAGTACAGTGCTGCGTTTCTTATGAGGGCCTCAAAATTGTCAGAATACCGCGGAATGTATTAAAAAGAACAAGATTATAACATAGGGAAACTTTGTGACTACTAGCTAGTGAGTTTTGTTTTTTAAATTATAAATAAAAGTACTTTAATGCTTTTCTTAATAGATTATTCGCACCTCCTCTCCTCTCAGTGGCATTGCATTTGTAACTATTCAAGTTGATATACAAAATATAACTTCAAATACCACCTCCTCTTAATTCTGAAATAGATATTTTCAGATATTGTTTTACTTTAAGATATTATTTTTATTTTAAAATAACAGCAGAGGGATTTCGTACTATTCTACTTATACCAAATTAATATCACCTACAAAAATATGCCATATCCCAAAGAGGACGTCCTCCCGTCACAGGAAGACACCGCCAATGGGGGCTAATTTATTATTAAAACTCTTTCCTCTTTTTCAATAACACCGAAATACCACTTTTATTCATATATTGTTACACCCCCCCCCCCCCAAAAAAATAAAATAAAAGGAAAAATATTAAGTCCAAGTTATTTTAACATCATCAAACACAATATACAGTTACTATTTACCACTGTATATAAATATAATACAGTATGATCATTCTCTACCTCAACCATTATACAAAGCCGGACCGAGATGCAAATAATCCGGAGAACATTTAAACAAGCATAAAAATAAGCGACATTTGATTTTTTCACGGATATACAAGTCAGATTTCTCTTGAACGCGAAACTTAGCTTCACCTTTGTAACACTAAATTTTAAATACTCCAATTTTAAATTAATTTGTTCCAATACATATTTAAAAATCGGTAATTAGTAGTGCAATGTTATTGTTAGATGTTTTTAGAAATTACAAATAGGTTTCGAAGTCTCGAGTTGGTTTCAAAGGCATTTGGAGAAAGTTTCTGCGAAAATACGTGTTCCAGGGTAATATACACTGGACCGCTGATGTCAGATTAAATGGGAGAAGCTGTTTGTACGCGCCGAGAATGTAGTAGCCAAAAACCACTGAACCGTGATCTTACTGTTATATTATTTATATACAGTGCTATTTACATAAAAGTATATCAAATAATGTGGCCGTCCTAGCCGAGTTGATTTGTGCGCTGGATTAAGGATCCTTTGTCCGAGAGGGCGAGGGTTCGAATCCTAGTGTACCCAATTATTTGGTTTGGGACGGGGGTCAGTGGCGTGACTCTATAAGCTCAGCCAGAGTCGATCCAGCTCTAAATGGGTACCTGGAGAGACCTGGGGAAGGTAAACAGGAAGGGTGTGTGAAAGCACAGGATGGTTAGCCCCCAACCCCCCATTGCAATTCCTGGCTTAAGGGCCAAGTAACAAATATCAGCACCGCCGGTAGGGACTGTAAAGTCCAATGCCGTATTCTTTACCCTTTTTTTTATCAAATAAGTTGAAATGGCCAGCCATTTTATTTAATTAATATTTTAAATTCATTTACAAAATTAATTTCAATTATTTTCAAAATTATTTTGAGGTCACTTAAATACGATTATACCTTTATTATAATAAGAGGGTACTATCATTCATTATGCCTTACTTACCTGTTTGTAATATACAACAAATCCTTCGAGTTCATTAGCAGGATTACTTATGAAAGTGATATACATGTTATTGCCAGTTGAATAATAGTCTCCAATTACCTCTCCACTTAAGCTGGCAATGATAGGAGAATCTTCACTAGCACCATCATAGATCTGTAAATAAAAAATGATATACACTAATATTTTGTTGTATATATAAACCCCAAAACGCAGACACAATAACTTGCTTAGGTAAATGTATGCGTGGGATATAGCAGGGATACAATGCAACAACGCCAAGGGTAGGGAAAGAAGGGCCATGTCCAGAATTTGAAAGTCGTAGGTCCCCTTATCCATACTTTTTTCGAAGAAATAAACTGAAATTTTTAAGCCACAATAGTGGCTTAATAAAACGTCATACGTTCTTACCATTTCTACTTTTGTTGATAATGTTATTTAAAAAATGTGGTAAGTGCCAGTCAAGTATGATGTACTTATTAGTTGAAAATAAAAGTCATCTCATCTCATCTAAAAAAAAATACTTCCCTTTTCCAAGATTTTAGAAGGCTATAATGTTGCACAACAATGCGGGGGTATGCCAAAGAAGGATATTGGTAGTTTTTTACGAACATTTTTACCGTGGCACATTAGACACATCTACAGTGATCATCTTTGGTCACAAATAAGATGTCATACACAAGAGGGGGGGGTGGTAGTAAGCATATAGCTATGAAAAATTGAAAACGCAATACTCGGTGCATTAATTATTCTATCAACTAATGTTTTGAACATATTTTTTCTATTAAGAAGCACATATTTAATCCTTCTACTAGCCATTAACATGATGCTAATATATACTTACTTTTGCGCCCCTCCCTCTAATACAGGTGTGCGATCCGGCTGAAGTGTGCCGATCCGGCACAAAGTTTTGTACTCATTGGTTGTAAGCCTCCATGAATGTCGATGAATTTACAGAGCTTTTCTAATTTTTAAATAGCTGCAGAATTTTAGGCCCAAGTTGCACGTTTAAAAATTGGCCTAAAATAAACCTTTCTTTTTTAAAATGTCTTTTAAAACGAGTGCATTTACGTGAACTTGTAAAAAAGATATCCAAACAAGTCGGATGGGCCCACCTTCACAGAGCTTAAACTGGTCCTGAACTTCAAAGAAGCAAAGCTGGTGTTTCTGATTAACTGTAACTGCTCAATGACTCCATTTTCTTGGATCCAGATGACTAGGATTTATGGACCCCTGGCCTTTGCATACGTTGGGCTGGCCTTTTTCCCCCCCCCCCCCCAGAAAAAAGAATATGACGTAGATAATTTCGGAGACCACACTGCCTTTCCATGACGATAAATAAAGAGTTTTACTACTGATGACGGTCACTGTATATGTGACCGAAATATCTGGTATTTTTGTGAATTTCTATCATCACTGTCTATTAAAAGGATTTTATCCCTATTTGAACTTTTATTTATAGAAAAAAGAAATATGCCACAAACTGGTGTCTCTGATCACGCTTGGTTGAGATTCACCAATTCCCATTTTTCATTGCCTTCATATCAGATAAAGAAATTTAAAATTTTTGTTCTTGCCGTTTCCAAGTCACAAACCACTGATCAAAAAACTAGTTAACAATTTCCAGGCACCAACCTCCAAACTAAATTCTTTTGTACGTGCCTGACTTATGAAAAGCTTGTTCTATTTTGAAATAAGGTAGAAACTTACCGTCATTATGTCTTCGGGGCTAGTTACAAACGATGTTACTTCCAATTCAATTGCAAATCCTGGTTGAACACTGATTCCCCAGCAAAGGTTTGCGTCTGGATTGTAAGGGGACGGAAAATTTGGAGATGAAAAGCCTCCTTTGTCTTCAGTCAACAAGTTTGGGCAGATCTAAAGGTTCAATTTTAAATTAAGCATCAAAAAGAGCATGATGGATAATAGTTTATGCGTTTGGAATGCTTAGTTAATGTCTTTACTAAGAAAATATTTCGTTTTTAAGACCTAAAATTGAAAAATGAAAAACAAAGGCTAAAAAACGACCGGACGTAAAAAAGTACCAAACTTCGACTTTCAAAAAGGCCACAATTGTAAAAATAAATAATTGTACTTAGTAGGAGAATAATTTATCAATGTTCGTTGTGATTTAGTATTAACTTTTAATTCTAATCCCAGACTTAAGAAAAGTCTAATTCCCTCCCTCAGGAAAATTTTGACCTAAAAATATAACTTTACGTTTCAACTCATCCTTTAATTGACTCTTCTGATGAGCAAAAAAAGTTCGGGTTTTCATTGGCATTTGAAAAAAAAAATTAGCTTGGTCAAATTGGCTTCTAATGGTACACCTGCAATATTTTAGAGAATGAAAGTCCATATAGACCCAATTTGCATTGCATACTCAGGCGGATTTATCAACGCAATTGTGTTTAGGATTTTTGAAAAAGATTTTTAGAGAAATTCCAGTTAGTCATTGAAATTGACTCAGACCTTCCAGAAGAAGTGGAAACTAAAGCCATTTTAAATTCAGTATATACCGGAAAATTCGTTTCCCAACTACTTATCTGCCAAAAATAAAATTTACGGCCAGTTTGACAAATGGCAACCCTGCCTGGGAAACCAACATGAAACTAAATGAAATGAACTGAAATTACTTAATATCTAAGAAATAAGAAACTATAAGAACTATTTTATATTTCCTATAAGAAATATTCTATTTTTAAAAGATATATTCTCTTTTTTCTAAATGAATTCTAAGTAAACAAAATGTCCAATTCATCATCGTTTTTAAGTAGACAGACAAATTAGAAAGATCAACCTGTTTCAATATTTTTCAGAAAACTATAGTTAATTAAAATGATTATAATTTCTTAGTATCTACGTTAAGTGCGAGCTCTAAGAACTTTTATTCGATAGTTCACTAATTTTTCGTAGACAAACTTCCTGATATCTCAGATTAATATTTTCTAGGCTGGTCACATATAGGCATAATTGGTCAAATTGTTCCTTATCAGCTTGACGGGGGAAGTTTTAGACCAACCGTCAAATTGATGGCCATAATGTACTTTATTATTATACTTTATCTCATGAAATTTAAAATCCTTTTCGGGAAAAGAAACATACTTACGTACCTACGTGAAACGAATTGGCACTGGATTTTTTGTATCCGTATTTTTTTCAGGATTTGCTCCAGATTATTTTTGGATGATAGTTTTAATCTATTTTTTTCTTACTGCAATCTACTAAATGAGAATAGTCTATGATGGATTAATGAATACAGCTTATGTTACCATTGAATTTGACATAATTTAACAATATACAATGTTTGTTGTAGTTAATTATTCTCTATAGTTGAGAATAGCTATAAAGTGGGGGAATAGAGGCAGGGCTAAACAAAGCCAAACCAGTATAATTTAGTAGTGAAAAATTCTAAGGCATTCAACTCCAAAGAGTGTCTTTAAAGGTGAAATTACTAAAGTCAGACCGTTTCAACCAGTTATGATAGGGGAGAATTGTTTCAAAAATTGACATAGCAGAGCCAAAATCCATGTTTTTATTGGTCTATGACTCTGTTATTCAAGTAGCTGAGAAAATAAGAAACACTTACGGAGGCGTATGCGGCACTAAAACCTCTTCCTCTTACAGATGAATCAGTCACAAGTGCTACGTACATACTTGAAGAAGTTGACGTTGCACTTAAAGTTGAAATATCTGGTTCGCCAGTTATGCGTTCAAGAAGAGGCGCGGCAGACGAGTTCCCATCTCTGACCTAAGAAAAAGCAATCATAACAACGAACCATCTTGTGAATTAAATAAAAAAAACAAGTTTTTTAACTGAAAGTAAGGAGCGACATTAAAACTTAAAACGAACAGAAATTATTCCGTATATGAAAGGGGCTCTCCCCTCCTCAATGCCTCGCTCTTTACGCTAAAGTTTTTTATTGTTTAAAAAAAATAGAGTTATGAGAAAGTCAAACTTTAGCGTAAAGAGCAAGGCGTTGAGGAGGGGACAGCCCCTTTCATATACGGAATAATTTCTGTTCGTTTTAAATTTTAATGTCGCTCCTTACTTTCAGTTAAAAAAAACTTGTTTTTTTATTTAATTTTTGAACGTTCTTGAATAAATGCAGGTTTTCATCTTGGCTCACAGTACAGGAATAATTACAACAAAATTTTCATATTAATTTACTTTTATTTGGTTAAATGGCTTTCTCGAAACTTGTTTCATTTTATTTACGAACGTTTTTATTAGTAATAAATATACGTAACTTACGAATTAACTTACGTAACAAACTTCTATATTTATATATTTTTAATACGTATAATAGGGGGTTCACCCCCTAGTCAATACCTTGCTCTTTAAGCGAAAGTTCAAATTTTGTTCCAATTCTTTAAAAATAACCGCTTAATCACAAACGCCATTAATTAGAATAAATAGCTCTTATGAAAGTACTAAAAAACCTCTGGCTTAAAGAGTGAGGTATTGACTAGGTGGTGAACCCAATCATATATGTAATATTTTCTGTTCGTTTAAAGTTTTGATGTTGCTGCTGTTGCAGTTGAAAAACTTGTTTTTTTATATTTAATTTCTGATCTTTTTTTAAATAATGCTGGGAAGTCCGGCATCCCCTTCATAGCAATGTCCCTTCCCCCATGAAAACTTCCTTCTAGGAAAGATCCTCCTACATAACCCCCGATTCCAGGCACGTACGCAGGAATTTTTTTCGGGGGGGGCCAATTTGTTTCGGGGGGGGCCAAATCCTTCAAACCCATTATTCTGTGAGAAAAATCACAAAATTATGGGAAAATGAAAAAAATCGTGAGATTTTGGGGGGCCCAGGCCTGGAGGCCCCCCTCCCTGCATAAATCCCTGCCCAACCCCCCCCCCCTCACTACCAGGAAAAATCTCCCCAGAAAACGTCTGTACTGTATACTTCCCAATAACCAATACTATATGTTAACATTGGGTAAAGTTCATAACTTTCAGCCCTCCTCCCCGGAACTTCGGGGGATTTAGTCATCCTAAAAGATATACTTATAATATTTTCGAACATGCTGAACAAAATGGCTGTCTCAAAATTTTGATCAGGTGACTTTGGGAAAGCAATGAACGTGGGAGGGGGCCTAGTTGCCCTCCATTTTTTTTGGTCACTTAAAAAGGGCACTAGAACTTTTAATTTCCATTCCAATGAGCCCTCCCACGATATTCTAGGACCACTGGATCGATACGATCACCCCTGGGGAAAAAAAATAAATAAACACGCACCCGTGATCTTTCTTCTGGCAAAAAATGCAAAATTCCACATTTTTGTAGATAGGAGCTTGAAACCTCTACAGTAGGGTTCTCTGATACGCTGAATATGATGGTGTGATTTGCATTAAGGTTCTATAACTTTTAGGGGGTCTTTCCCTTTTTTTCAAAAATCAGCCAAATTTTCTCTGGCGCGTAACTTTTGATGGGTAGGATTAAACTTGATGAAACTTATATATTTGAAATCAGCATTAAAATCCAATTCTTTTGATGTATCTATTTGTATCAAAATACTGTTTTCTAGAGTTTCGGTTACCATTGAGCCAGGTCCCAATAAACAATACTATATGATCACATTGGGTAAAGTTCATAGCTTTCAGCTGTCCTCCTGAGGGCTTCGAGGGATTAAGTCATCCTAAAAGACATAGTTATAATATTTTCGACCATGCTGAAAAAAAATGACAGTCTCAAAATTTTGATCGGGTGACTTTGGGAAAAAATGAGCGTGGGAGGGGGCCTAGTTGCCCTCCATTTTTTTGTCACTTAAAAAGAGCACTAGAACTTTTAATTTCCATTCGAATGAACCCTCCCGCTATATCCTAGGACCACTGGTTCGATACGATCACCCCTGGGAAAAAAAAAAAAAACAAAAAAAAAACAAATAAACACGCATCCGTGATCTTTCTTCTGGCAAAAAATGGAAAATTCCAAATTTTTGTAGATAGGAGCTTGAAACCTCGACAGTAGGGTTCTCTGATACGCTGAATATGATGGTGTGATTTTCATTAAGGTTATATAACTTTTAAGGGGTCTTTCCCCCTTTTTTCGAAAATCAGCCAAATTTTCTCAGGCGCGTAACTTTTGATAAGTAAAATTAAACTTGATGAAATTTATATATTTGAAATCAGAATTAAAATCTGATTCTTTTAATGTTCTATTGGTATCAAAATTCCGTTTTTTAGAGTTTCGGTTACCATTGAGCCGGGTCGCTCCTTACTTACAGTTCGTTACCACGAACTTTTTGATCACTAAACCGCCTTGTGAATCACTAAACCGTCTTGTGAATCACTAAAACTTGAGAACGTATTTAAGCCCACCAGATTTAGTCATTTGCTAATTAGTCAGTGGTTCACTAGACAGTTTAGTGATTCGCATGATGGTTTGTTGATTCACAAGACGGTTTAGTGCCAACTCTGCTTACTAAAGTTATCAGAAAAAACGGTTACTTTTCAGCAGAACGGTTAGCTAGGATTAATGGATTTAGCTGATTGGGATTTTAGAGCTTAATGATTTAGTTATTTTTAGCAGTGCTGTTTTGACAATTAGATCGTTTTAAAAGTTTTCGTAGCAAACGTGTTAAAAATTATTCGCTGAATTTCATAAGCATAGCCACAGAGGCTATACGCCACAGGAAAATCATTACTCCCTCCTTAGAAGCATAAGTATAAATATACTCAATCCCTAGAGTCCTTAAACGTAAGTATAAGAACAGGTTTTGACAAAATATAATAAATCTTTCCTGCCCTTAACTATGTGTTGAGAAATCTAAAACAGATATTTAAATTACTTCTTCGTTGTCAAAAGTCAGTTTACTTGTGGATTTTTTTTTTTTTTTTAAGTAACATTAAGGGGTGATGGCGATGCATTTGAAGCTTTTTAGTGGTATTGAATTCGGACGTCTGAACAGTAGTATTCAGACTTAAAACTACGATAAGACGATTTAAGTGTTATTTGAAAACATTAGATTCCTTTTTGTAACCATTTTCCAGCCGTTAGTTTTAAATCTTAAATTCCGTTGATTTCAGAAGTGAGCTAGATTTTGACAAATTTTCCGAATCTCGCTTTAAGCGGATTCCGAAACAATAAATCGAATTCTGAAACAACTTAGGCTTCAAGTAAACAATAAAATAGCGGATAAAGGATCAAACTTTCACTGTTTCAGGTCTAACAGTCTGTTTCAGGCCTTATTTCATGAATTAGATGAAAAATTCGAAAGAAATAGCTTTCATTTGTAAAACAAAAAGTAAGCAATGTCTATCTGGAGACTGGGATGTCGTAGAAATTTGTTTTGAATAGGAAGTGGGATATATTGCAGGGAGGTGGTTCATTTTATAAAAAAAAGAAATATTTAAAACATATAAAAAATAGAGTGAGCATTCTAAAAGCCTTAGGAATTTCATGGTTTCTTCGATGTGCGCACCTGTATTACATATACAAGTGAACTATTTATTTGTGAAATCAAATGTGTATTAACAGGCACTTGTTTAGAATTTGTTTCGGGAGCATTCAAAGTTCGAAACTAAGTCTTTTAAAATATTAGAGTAAAGGAGTACGCGTTTCTCAGCAACTTTCATGGTTTTCCAAATTTTGGAAGAAGTTCAAGCCAGGTGCCGCTGTCCATCCCATCCTTCAGGAATACTTTTGTGTGCGTTAGAGTGTCTGCTGCTGCATATAACTGTTTATATAGCTACTAACCTCTACATAATCGTTGTCAAGTTCGGTGCTAAAATCTGAGAACGTTAGTCGTATACCTCTGTCTGCATTTGAAGTAGATATAATGTACTCGCAGGTGATGTTAGATGGGTATAGTTCTGGGTATCCAGGGCTGGTGAAACTTCCCTCGTTGCCTGATAGAACTGATCCACACTGAAAGTTAAATTATATTAATTTAAGGAAGACAAATATGCAATTTATGAAAATTTCAGCGATTGTTTAGAAAATCGCAGAAAATTTAGTTTCATGCACGACCCCTTTCAAATAAGGGGGACGGTGAAGGGGTGTATATTTTCCTCATGGAAAACAAAAAAGAATACAGTAATACACTATCTCTGTAAAAAATATATTGGTTCTGCTCGAGCACATTGCAATTTTAAGGTTTAGCCCCCCCCCCCAGTGTTTCCAATTGAGGAGGAACAGGAGTGGATATTTTTACTCTAGATTTTCCCTTCTTCCTAGATCCTGAAAAATACTTTCTGGAATATTTACAAAGAAAAACGCCTTTTTTTGGTATTTTTATAAAAAAAAATTGAAAAAGCAACAAAACAAGCCCCCTCCCACCATGATTTTAAAATATTTATCTCCTAATTTTGTGATTTAACATCACGTTCCCTCCCTCTCAACTCTTGAAAGATAATTTTCTGTTGACCCTGGTCTTAGGAAAGTTTGTATCTTACCAGTGATGGTTTTTTTTTTTTTTTTTTTTTTTTTTTTTTTTTTTTTTTTAAACTTAAAAAATTGTTTTTCTAAAATTATTCCAGCCATCTTCCACATTGTCAAATTTTAAACTCTCAAGTTTAGTATTCAACTGGTCCCTGTTTTCTAAATCTTCTGAGCCTTATTTTTACCCTCCCCTCGGTCTTTCGACAGGATTGAGGTCTTTCGACGACAGTGATGGCTTAAGGATACTCAAAGAAACACTAGAAGACTAAGGCGAGCATCTCAGCTCATAGACTAAGTGTAAATTTGGCTCATTAACAAGAAAACTAATGAAAAAAGGTGCAATGAGCAGCCTAACTAGTTACAAGGAAACGCAGTGAAATCCCAATGAAAATTGGTCAATCCAGTTATAGTTTACAAATCTATAATCACAAGGGAATTCTTGGATATATTCTCGTAGAGGCAACAAACGAAATCAACATTCCTGTCTGATTTAATTCACGGATATTTTCAATGATATTCTATAGAGAATATTATTATTACTACTACTCACAATTAACTACAGGACCAAGCTGCCTGAAACCAACATAGCTGCGTATGCTCCTCGTCCACCCCAATGGATTCTAAGCTTGAATCTTTGACCAGTCAAATAGAATTCCAGTTTCTTATAATTCCTTTCTTTGATTTCTCCCCACCCTTTTCGAGAACTACTCACTTTTCATTTGGCCACAGACAGATAGCCAAGAAGTACAATTTTTGGCAATGTGCCATCTTCCATCCCTAGGTTGCCTAACCGCTTTAACCTTTATTTTATTATAGCACTTAAAAGTGAGATTAAACAAAATTTGTCGCTATAGCTCAATGTATGATGTGTGACAAGTACCTAAGTGACGAGTCGATCTGACGAGTACCTAAAAAAAACTTAGAAACCTCCTTTAGAAAATACTTAACAAATCTTACACAGCCTTTCAAAGTTCTCGTGCTTCAGACCCATACATTGACCACTGTCATGATCGTGACTTCCAATTTTCTAATCTTTAGTTCGCAGATTTATCTTTCTATTTTTTCAATTACGAAAAAAACACCCAGTGACTATGCTGTTCTACTTTTTATATCTTCACCGCATCCACCATCTTTGCTCACAATGCTACTCAGGTAGGCGAAGCTATTCACCTGATCGATTTTCTCGTTACCTGGTGCCACTTCTTCACTCTCATTTATCTAAAGCAGTGGCATAATTTTGTCAAAATAATGGGGGGGGGGGTAAGTGAAAATGACAGTGAAAACTGAAAAATGATCCACATGGTACCATATAGGTAAAGAGATACTAAGGCAAACCCGTTTCTGTGGATACTTGAATTATGCAAGATTATCTTAGTTTTAACAAGATTTTTGAAGAAACTAAATTTCAGCTGAATTTCAGAGGGGGGGGGGGGAACCGAGGTCTGAGAGAAGCAGCTGTCCCCCTCCCCGTAGCAAATATCGCCCCTCTTCCAAAGCCTAATTCCTATAGCCCCATTGGTCTTCGCACATACAACTTTATGTGCAAAATCCGTTACCTACAAGTACATTACGCAAAATAATTTGCTTTGTACAGAAATTAAAATAATGCCTCTGTAATACGAAACGTCTGAACCTGTGAGTGGAAATTGTTATGCGATAGTTTTTTGTAAAGTCGGAACGGTTTGTGTAGCAATTTTTCATATTATGCACATCGTTGAAATGGTTATTGCATATGAAGAGCAATGGGCCCTACTAGTGCAATTTAGGGACTAATAACATCTTCCCAAGTCCAAAAAAGCGTATAAGCTGGCTTAGAACTGGACAGCAGAATGTCCCCGAAACCCCCCAGTCGAATGGAAAGTTTGTGCAAGCCTGGCTCACTTGGTCACTTCATGGTTTTCTGCACTTGGAACAGCCCTCCTGTCTACGATGATCAATGTCCTGCCCATGCTATTGGAAGTGTATTATCTCCGACTCCTCATACATTCATCCCTTCAAATATTATATTACAATTGGGAGGCAACAGATTATAGACTATAGATAGGCAGAAAGAGGTGATCAAAAGATAGTATGTTCAATAGTCACACACTGAAAAAACACCCTGTTGACCATGTAGCTCAAGCGAAAAATAAATAATTAACAATATCAAAATAAAGACCACAACAAAATAGATATATTCTAAAAAAAATGAAAACTATAAAATTAAACAGTAATAAAGTTGTTAAGCCCTGCATTGAAGTAGATAACTGAAATGTTTTAAGCATCCGTAGCATTCTGATCATAAATACGTTTCAACTGCTGTGCATTCCCTATATCTTTTCTAGAACAAACCTTCCTTAAATCTTTCGAACTCCGACAACCTTAGAAATGATGGACAAAATTTTCTGCAATACGCATTGGGCAAAGGGGCAGAATCCAAGTAAGAGTCTAAGAACTTCCTACCCTTACCGACTAGTGGGAGCAGACGTACCCTAAAACCCTTATCAGTTAAATGCTATTGCTTGTGAGGCTACAATAAAAGCTTCCAACTCTTCCTGAATCTGCTCTGCCTGATTATAAGAACCTTAAGAAGATATTATTCCTTTTCATCTACTTTTAATTTTTTCATCTTCATCTTTTCATCTACTCTTTTTTTCATCGTTCCATATTTCACCTATCTTTTCATTTACTGGTGCCACTGCTTTATTTAATAATTTTATCTGTAATTTCTATCCGTTCTATTATTATTTATTCCATCTCTAATGTTTTTTTTTCACAGCTAACATTACTCTTCATTTGAGCTGGCTATGTTATCTAATATTTACTTCACTTGCCCAACTAAAAAAAAAAAAATAAATAAACTGAGATTTTGAATTATCGTTCAAACTGTTAACAAAAGTGAAAAATGTATGTGTCAAAATAGGAAATTAAACAGATATTTTTCCTGATCATGACATCCTAGGTAGCAGCCTAACTTGTGCCGTCATCGGGGGCTATTCAGTTCAGCTACATAGCAGGGTTGTCAAATTCAAGACAAATAAGATTAAACAAGAATTCATATTACCTCATCCCTAGGGTTTACAGACTTAGCAAGGGCTTTTCCATTTGTCAAAGAAGCACAAAAGATACAAAAAATTAAAGCTTTCAACATGTTTCTTGCGATATGTTTCTGAGAAATTGACTTGGATTCTCAATTCACAAGTCTTTATCACCTCTTATCATAACGATGTTCAAATAAAATATTTCTTGAAACTAAATTTCTAACGAGTCTTCATCTGCCATAAATAATGAGACAAACAAGAATATTCCTATGAAGTTTTATTTCTAAAAATGGTAAAAATGAAAAGGGAAAAGGTGTGGAGTTTACTGAAATGAATGTCTTTTGGAGGATGAGACCAAAGATTCCATTTCGCTAGAAAATGATATGACAGGAGAGAAACATATGGTATTGTCTGAAACGCTGCGGCTTGGGATGGGGCGCAAGATAATGTACATTGCCATTTTATGTACCTTTTCATGTTGAGCTGCAATTAGAAAAATACAGCCTGTAGTCAAGATATTCTGACCTCTTTATCGACCCAGGGGGATGGGTTAACATAAGACAGTATCTAGACAGAAAAAGTCCTGGGTATGCTAACCCCTTCCTCTTCTACCATAGATTTGTAAATTTAAAGGGCTAAATAATACCTTTTTTATTAGCATGTGAACCCCCCCCCCTCCTCAGCGTTACTGAGCACTTAACAGCAGAAACTGTGTTAGGAAGAATCAAGGGCGGATTTGTTACATTTTTGCTTAATCTATTGCTAAGCGCATTAATTGGTACGAAAAAATAGATATAATTAACCAAAGAGGATACAATTCTTGCATAAATACACGTTGAAGTCTTGATCCTGTCTGGGAAGGCGTCAGGATCACTACCGTCAGGACATCGACAAAATCCGTCATAACATCGACAAAAAACCCGTCAGAACCACTAACCGTCAGGACATTGACAGTCTTAACATCGACACGTCAGTTCATCGACAGTCACAATCGCTACCAGTCAGAACGTCGACAGTCATAACATCGACACGTCAGGACATCGACAAAATCCGTCATAGCATCTAAAATTTTAAAACTTTTTGGGGTTCAGGAGGCAAAAAGGTACCTAGTTTAGGTTAGTTTACGTATTCAATGTATGGTATGCTGTACCCCCACCCCCTGATGTGCTAATATATAGCCGAAATTTGTTTCTAAACTATTATATACTTATTACTATTATATAAACTTATAAATTTTTTTGTCGATTTCCTGACGAATTTTGTTGATGTCCTGACGTGTCGATGTTATGACTGTCGACGTTCTGACTGGTAGCGATTATGACTTTCGATGTCCTGACGTGTCGATGTTATGACTATCGACGTTCTGACGGTTAGTGGTCCTGACGGATTTTCCTTTTTGGCGAAATGACGTTTAGTGCTTGTGACGGCTATATAAAATGGTAGCACCCCATCCTGTCTCATGCAGTTAAACTGTTTGATTTCATTTGTTTAACCCTTATATTGACAAATTAATTTTCAAGCTGTTTGCTTATACCAGGTGTCTATAGCCTCTTCATTAACTTAATCTAACCTTCTTATTCGGATTACTTCCTCTTAGATTACTGGACATGAACCCTGCCCCTTTTTACTTCGTTTATCTATCAAGTGTTACGGATAAAAGAGGGGGAGGAGGAGTGAGAATATTCCTTCAGTATTCATATGAAAAAATTTCTTATGTTTAGTTACCAATTTCTATTATTCGTTTATTTATCAAAACATAACTGCGGCAAGTCAAAGGCTTGTCGCAAAATTCAAATTGGCATTATCATTACTACCTTTTTTACTATCAATATTGAATTTAACTCTGTGATAGGATGTTACTTAAAAGATATAAATACCCATTGAAAATGAAAGAAGTATCGCCGTCGTTTCATTTTTACCTCTTATCCAGAAAAGTAAATTCAAAGAGGAGAAAAAAATGATTAAATTAATGTCTTTTTAACGTTTTTTCTTTTGAATAGAATATGCTAAACACACCATGAATTACTGAAAAAAGAGCCCAAAAGACAAGGATAGATATACTTTGAAAAAAAGGTAGACAAATCAGACCTAACGGTACAAAGCGACTGTTGACGCTTTTCAGAATTAAATGAAAACACCACATTAGGAAAACAACGCTGAGAATCGTCAACACTCGCTCTACATCGTTAGGTCTTACTTGTCTACTTTTTTTTGTAAGTACGTTTAAGATCGTTTTTTCTTCTTTGTTCTTTTTTCAGTCATTCGTGGTGTGTTTGGTATATTCTATTCGAAAGAAGAATTGTTAAAAATACATTAATATAATTATTTTTTCTCCTCCTTGAATTTACTTTTCTGACTATGAGATTAAAATGATACGACAGCGATACTTCTTTCATCTTCAATGGGTATTTATATCCGTTAGGTAGTATCTTACCTGAGAGTTATATTCAACAGTAAAAAAAGGTAGTAATGATTATGCCAGTTTGAATTTTGCGACTAGCCTTTGGCTTACCGTATTTTTGTTTTGATAAATAAACGAATAATAGAAATTGGTAACTAAACATAAGATTTTTTCTCATTTCGCATAATATCGTTTTTAACTTCTTAATTCGAATAATACACTAAGCCCAAAATATTTTTTTCTTTTCTCTTTCAAAGTGTTGACAAAGACATAATATCGTTTTGTGGGCGTTAAGGAAAAATATGATTTAAATGATTCTTTATTGGAAAACTTTAAAAATAGGCGAATGTCGTAAGCTGTAGCCAAGCATTCGCACTAATAATTCAAATAGTCAATTCGTTTCTTTCCATAGAATAATAATGGAGCCAAAAAAGAATAGAAAAAAGGCAGATAAGGGACATAACCTCTTTTAGATTGACAGTTCATTCGCATTTTTTGCAAATGCCAATTATATGCGCAATGATGTATAACAATCTACATATTGAAATCAAGAACAAACTCCAAAATCTAACATTTAGAGGTCGCTTGATACTAAAATAGAGGTTCCTTTTACAGACTTCTATTAGAGGTCTTTTATTTTATACCAAAAAGAAAAAGTTAAGGTCCAAATTTCTGAGAAGTGTGCTGAAGATGTGGAAGGAACAAAGTCCCAAAGACAAAATTAATGCTACATAGCCTATTGAAACTCCTCTCATCGCTCTCATTGCTTTTATCAACATTTAACATGTTCATTATCTCTTAAAAATTTATTAATTAACCTTTTGTTTAATATGGGCTATTTGAATGACTTGGAGCCAATACTCCTTGGGCTGCACTTACATCTCCATGGGTATATTTTTGGACTTTTCTGACGTTTTGAATAAAATTGCAGTTTTTAAATTTTGTATGATGTACCATATGGTCTTGGGGGAATGGGGCATTACGGGACACTTGTGGCACTGAAAGTATGATAGATTTGCCCTTCGGTAGGTTTTGGTGCTGGAAAAGGACATTAAAAGTCTTAGAAGCCGTCCAACTCGTTTCAACTACTTTCCTTCAAATACGATAAGGCCAGGAAAAAGGAAATTGTTAAAAAAAAATCAAAAACTGAGTAAAAGCTGAAATTTTATTTTAGAAAAGCGAAAATGAAAACCTACCCTTTTCAGGGTTTAAGGAATAGCAATACTACGCTTATATGGATAATTTCTCTTCGTTTTAGACTCGAAATTTTACATAAGCTAATTTTTGCGCAAAAGAAATATCAAATTCACTCTTTACTTTACATGGAAAAGCCTTTTAATTGACATGCAATTATATGTAATTAGCAACTTATAGGATTTGCCATCCCCAGATTTTTCACGAATGACTATTAACAATTCTACTCGCTAATATTTCCTTTGAATGTCCTAGAAGGTTCATATATCTTGCTATTTTGTTTACAACCTGCAAAGTGACTGCTGGTCTTATTAGTATTATTGACTTGGACTTTAGACCCAGGTTTGATAAACCCAAATCCATCAAGTCTTACAAGACCCGTATCTTATAAACCCGAATCTATCAAGTCTTATGAAACCCAGGTCTTAGTAGACCTTGTCAGGTCTTGTTCAGCCACACAGTATTTTAACAAAATACTTAAGGATTTTTTCGCTGTGACAGAATTTTTAAATGTTTTCCTATAAATGATTTTGCTTTTGAAATTTTTTAAGTTTTCAGCAATATTCTTACAAGTGAAAAGTAAAACCTTAAAGCTACTTTTAGTTTGAAATCATTTAAAGAGTTCTACATAAAAATGAGCCCTATGATCAACACTAAGCAGTCAGCCTCTGTTGATTGGGTAGTAAAATCAACCTCCATAGATTTCAAAAATGTATTTTTGGTACTTTCATTGAAAGTAGAAGATAGATAGATGGTCTGAAATAGATGATCTGAAACAGATGGTCCGAAAATCCTATCTTCACCACGATCCTGACAATCGAATAAGCTTCTTCCGACACCTAAAGTATATCAGGATGAGGATTTTTCTCGGTTTTGTTTCTGCCCTTCTTTTTTTCAAAAAAGATTTCAAAAATCCAACTCGGTCGAGGCCGAGTTTTAAAAATCCAACCAACGGACTCGGTCGAGGCCGAAGGCCTCGACCGAGTCCTTTGATTTTGAATTGAATTTATCAAGTATTTTGGGCAATAGGTTGCATCAAGACTGGGCTGGGTAATTGTAGATAGATAAAAGTCAAGACAGATAGTCCAAGTAATTGAGAAGCAAATGTTTAAATGGCTAGGGCACGGGTAAATGGCAGGAGCATGAATGACTCTCTTATTAGAAACATACTTGTCAGGTTAGTTTTTGGAAAAGCATGCCTGCCTAGAGTCCTAGGCATGCTAATCAAGAATTTAAAAAAGAGGCAAACAAGGAAGACCCGCCTATGGTTTTAAGAAGGCTGACCAAAAATTTAAACTTGACATGGGACAATAAAATTACTTGAAGTAACAGGCAAAACATTTTTTTATAGCAATCTTTATTTCTTCAAATAGTACTTGTTCGTTGCCATAGCTTAGCCCGACATTCTGAAAAAAAATTTGAATTTGTCACAAATATTTTAAATTTTGGGTCACTTCTTTCTTTCATTCTCCGTTTCACCAAATAATTGCCTGCTTTTCAAAGAAAGGAAACTGGTTCGATCTGACAATTTTGGGGTTGCTGATTCTGTTGCACTTTGTTATGAAAAGTTTTGTTAGTAGGGATTCCATATCTCCTTCCTCATCAGCTCTCGTCGTTTGGTATATCAAGTTCTTGGTTGAACTAATTCTAGCTCACCTTCATTGATTTAAACTTATATATGTCACTTGATTTGTAATGTATAACTGGTTATTTTCTCGAACCAAAAATGTACCGTGGTCTGTTTTAAGCTTTAAAACACGTGAAATCTCAACGTACAGCTCTATCCAAGTTGCTTTATTTTGTAAGTCAGATCTGTAAGTCAAATTCACAAGGATTCGAAGCAGCCAATCATTAGCTCCATAGACACTAATTTTAAAAAGAAGGTCAGCATGTCAAAAACAACCAAGGCATTTTTTAAGATGGCCAATGTTTGTCTCTGAAAAAAAAAATCACAATCCAATCCTGAGCTTTATGGTAGTCGCCACACTCAGGCAACGCGTGACAGCACAAGGACAAGAAAGACGGCCTCCCAAGCTCGATCTGAGTAGTCTGGCTACATCTGAGATGCAACAGAAGTATGCTCTCGATATCTCTAACCGGTTTAGCTGCCTCCAAGTTCTGGACGACCCTGAAGTAGCCTGGAAGTCCAAAATGCTGTAAAAACCTTTGAGATCCAAAATGCTGTAAAACGGTTAAATAATAATCGAGCCCCCGGCGTCTGTGGTATTTCTGCAGAACTCCTCATGTACGGGGTGCAGCGATGATTCTGTGGCTCCAGCTAATCTTCTCGGCTGTATGGACGACGGAGAGCATACCAAATGACTGGCGTGCTGGCATCATCGTGTCACTCTGAAAACGTAAGAGGAATTGCCAAATACAATCCAATTATCGCTGGGTCACGAGTCTCTCCGGTGCTGGTAAACTCTTCGCCAGGTGATCTCTGTACCTATGTCTTATCTTTTTGCACAAAAAGAGAAAAATACAACTAGTCGGATTCATGTCCAGCAGGTCGACGACGGAGCAAATGTTTACTATGCGCCTGTTGATCGAGAAGACGCGAGAGTTCCACCATAAAGCGTACATCGCATTCGTGGACTTTAAGGCTGCCTTAGATTCTGTTGATCGCCATTCACTTTGGCTGATACTAAGAACTACGGGTCTGCCCAAGGAATATTTGTCACTCTTTGAAAATCTGTATGAGGATACGGAAAGCTGCGTGCAAGTCAATGGAAGACGCAGTCCCACATTCTTGGTGAAGACTGGCGTCCGGCAAGGTTGGGCCACCGCTCCCGAGCTTTTCAACTGCGTCATAGACCATGTTATGACCAGCACGACGAATTACCTTCAGTTCGGTCTTCAGTTCGGAGACCGGCTACTCTCTGATGCTGACTTCGCCGACGACATAGTGCTAGTTGCGAGCACCGTCGAAAAGATCACCAAAGCTCTCCAGGTCCTCTCAGAAGAAGCCTTGAAAGTTGGACTGAAGATCAACTGGCAGAAAACCAAAGTTATGCTCCTTGGCCCCCCCCCCCCACGTCCAGTTCTACTGTAAAGGAAGTCAACATCAGAAGCAACCGAGTAGATGTGGTTGAAGACTTCACTTACCTGGGATCTATTCTGTCGAATGATGGCTTGATCACAAAAGAGCTTACATCTCGAATTGCCAAAGCTTCATCACTTGTTGGGAGGCTTAGCAGCATCTGGCGAAAGCCAAACATAAGCCGCTTTACCAAAATGCGCATTTACAATGCGTCAGTCAGCACCGTGCTGTTGTATGGAGCGGAGACTTGGCCAGCTGCAAAATCTATCCTTAGCACCGTCAATGTCGCACAGACGAAAAATCTCCGAAGAATCAAAAGACTTCTCTGGACTGACTTCGTTAGCAACCAGACTCTCCTGTCACGTACGGCTCAAACTCCTTTCTCGACGCAGCTCGCCCAGCGTACTGTTCGGTGGTACGGCCACCTCCTTCGCATGCCACGCGACGCCCCAGCACGGGTCGCATTCGACTTCAACCCCACCCAACACGGAAGGAAGTGACCCAGAGGACGCCCACCCACTAGGTGGAAAGACAAAGCCGATGAATTCCTCACCCAAGCCCACATCCCGGTGGAAGAAGCTGCGATCCTGGCAAGCAATAGGTCAACCTGGAGGCGCCTAGTCTCATCGTTCTTTACGCCAAACCCTCGGCAGGATCCTTAAGTCAAGTAAGTCAAGTCAATCCTGAGCTAGCGCAATCAGACAATCTAGCTTAGATCATTTTTCTTCTTAAAACGCATTGGTTATCAACTAGCATCTGGTTTGATTCAGGATACTTTTAGATGCTTAGTTAGATGCTTCTAGAAACAATTCAGCAGCAAACATGCATCTGTCGTTTGTTATCCACTGCTTATTTGGTTCGCTAACTCTATCGAAAAGATAGTTATTTGAGGCAGCTATTTCAAAAACAGATCTTTGTCAGTAAGCGAAGTCTCAGTAATATCCGATCATGGCTGCAGGGTTAGCTGCAACATTGCGAAAGACGAACTGTGGCCTATAGTATAAAAAAAAGAAGAAAACACACTTTAAGAAGCTGATGAGTAAGAAATTATTGTCATTTCTAGCCAATTCAGGAATAACAACCACTTTATTAGGGACTACCATATACAAAATGATACGATGTGTCTGAAAACCTGGCTTAAACGAACAGACTCGTGATTTTCCCCTACGTAGAACTCTCTAATTACAGTCATTTACCGAAAACCCAAGCAGAGACAATAAAAAAGGATAAGGATCAAAAAAGTCTATCAGCAGCTTATTGATCTAAAACACCCAAGCAGTTTTAAATAAAGCACACAAGTTTTTCATTTAATGTATCTTATTGTGTGCTAATCTTTTATGTTTATCAAGGTGTCTTCAATTTACATTCCGTAAATCTCAATTAACTATCAAAGGTTAGAGCTATAGTCACAATTTACAAGAGAGCGAAACACAACCCATAATCGGTTATCGACCATATGATAGGCTTTTGTTATGAAACCTAATTTTTGAAAATTTGAAAAGAGCTTGAACAGATCATAACTTCAGACCAAAACAAAAAATATAATTTTAGACCAAAACAAAAACAAAAACATTGAATTGAAAATCGTTGAAAATCTTCAACTTTTGAATAGATAGATTTTAAAGAGACGAGTAAAAGCTAATTCAAAGCCTAGTGCTGACGTCTACTACTTCTACTGCTAACAACTCAGTGCTGCAAGAAGCCACCGGAGGCCCACACAGCTGCATACTCTTCCTATACCTCAATCTATTCGAAGTTTCACTCTTTACTCCTTTCCGTCCAGATTTATACAGAACAATAATTTTAGTCGTGGAAACGAGTTTTTGATATTTTCAAGAAAGAACTCGAGATCCCTCAAAAATAACGTCGCTAAGAGATAAAAATTAACTGTGGTCGGAAATCCTTAGTTAGAGGTTTACTATTCCCAACCGTGAAATATAAGGAAAATCAGATGTTTAATTGCTAGAAATCATGTGGCTCCTTTTTCTCTAAGAAATTCTAAGACATTCTTGGCACACATTCACGGGAAATTTGAATAAAGTCAGATGTAAAGCTTCAGTTTAATTTTACACTTTTACCAAAAGTCACTTTGATCTTTTAATGTTAATACCTAATAGTCCAGTCATATTGAGATAATGTTGACATATTAGACGCAAAAGGCGCTTTAGCATGTTTTTAAAGGTAAAAACAAAGCCTTTTAATCTGTTTCCGTATGATTTGAGTTCATTTAATTTAGAATGACTGCAAGTTACGCCAGTCAAATGAATGGCTCTCTTCTTCGGTCTGAACTGGATATTTCATGTTTATTTTGTTGACAAATTTAAAGTCAAGCCGTTTTAAAAACGGTAGGACTAAAGACTAATTTCAGATTTTGTATTATAACTTGAAATTCTATGTTTTATGGTGTGCGTATATTTGAACCACCGTGTAACTAAACCAAAGTACAATTGAGCCATCGTACAACTTAACCCCCTTATAACCCAACCCCCGTGCAACTGAGGCCTCGTGTAACTGAACCCTTGTGGAACTGAACCCCATTTAACTGAACCCTCATACAACTGAACCCCCGTGCAACTCAACTCATTTAAATGAGCCTTCGTATAACTGAACTCTCGTGCAACTGAACCACCGTACTCAGTTTTCAGTATATACAAATATGAGCCAATATCATAGGGTAAAACACAAGTTAGAATCTTTACCTGTTCAATCTTATTGGAATTGTTTGTCTTTTAAAGTCATGATATAAATTAGACCCCGACGCAGTGCCAGTGGATCGACCGAACGCCGCTGATGAGAGGCCCTGTCGAACGCCGCCGAAGTGTCGTATCGCCGCTGGCGTGCCGCAGGTGCGCCACCCCTGGCAGGTGGCGTTTGGTCGACGTTAAATTAATTTTGCAGCAATTCTTTATTGCGTCAGCCGCAAAGTCGGAGCTTTTCCTTCTCGTGTGGTTTAGTATTTCGATTTTTCTGATTAGAAATCAGGCAGGGCTTGCACTATCCCCGAATTTTCGGGCATTTCCCCCAAAATCTTCGCGTCAACCCGAAAAAAAAATTCGGTTCCCCCAATCCCCAAAAATCATGCAATCACGGTGCCACCCATAGCAATTTATCACCAGTGACTTTCCCTGCCAAACATTACTTTGCATACCATAATTCTTCACTACTCTCTTGTTCATTAATTTTGTCTCTTTTGTTACTTGGCATAAAAACCAGACAGATGCAAAATGCAATTGCCAATATTACAATATGCACAGTTCTTTATATGTTGACAAAAAAAAGTATCGTCTTTATGAAATGAGTTTAAAACATTCTGAATGCAGTTTCCCAATCGCTATTTCTTACATCATTCGTAGTCAAGAATTTTATTTTCAAGTTGAATAGAATTATAGAACCCATTCACAACTATACAGCTTCAACCTTCAGTTTGATTTTGAAATTGACAGCCGACAGATTGTTCCTACAGCTGAATTGTAAGTTTGCAGATTTTTTTTTTTTGCTGTTGTTAGATAAGATTTTCTTAATGTTTATTACTTAATTGTTACTTATCAGGCTTAAAAGCCTGATAGAAAATACAATCTTCTTTCTAAGACATTCTACCCCCCCCCCCCCCCGAAAAACCGTTCTATTGAGACAAAATTTAGCTATATACTAAGCTATGTACAAGGTTGGGGAATTAAAGATTGAACCGGAAGTTATCCCAAAAATATGATTCATAAATAAATTTTAAATTATTGCCTATAGGGGGTGGGAAGATAGGGGGCTATTATTTTTAAATGATAATACCTCATTTTATTTTATTCAAGTTGAATAGAATTATAGAACCCATTCACTACTATACAGCTTCAACCTTCAGTTTGATTTTGAAATTGACAGCCGACAGATTGTTCCTACAGCTGAATTGTAAGTTTGCAGATTTTTTTTTTTTTTGCTGTTTTTAGATAAGATTTTCTTAATGTTTATTACTCAATTGTTGAAAGCCTGATAGAAAATACAATCTTCTTTCTAAGACATTCTACCCCCCCCCCCCGAAAAAACCGTTCTATTGAGACAAAATTTAGCTATAGACTAAGCTATGTACAAGGTTGGGGAATTAAAGACTTAACCGTAATTTACCCAAATAATATTATTAATAAATAAATTGTAAATTATTGCATTTAGGGGGGGGGGATGGCGGGCTATCATTTTTGAATGATAATACCTCATTTTATTTTATTGAAAGCAGGGATACAAAAAAGAAAATTATTTTTTCATTTAAAGTGGAGACAGAAGAAAATGATATCAAATTCCCTGGGAAACCATTGAAATATTTTTTGGTAGAACCAAGGCCCACCATTAGGACTTGTTCATTGTCTTGGGTATTTTGCGATTTCTCATAGGCTACTGGCCTAATTTGGCTTTTGTGTGTGCTCCCTTTTAATTAGATTCTTTGGATCTTATTGAATGCCACGGCGACTCAGTTTTCCAATAATTTGAGGTATATCTGAATAATTTTGACATTTTTGTTGTTGTCTTTGTACCTCTTTACTCATACCCTCAATTTTGTTTCAAGGAACACTAATCTGTTTAACGTTATTTTGCGTTTTTATTTGAACCATTTAGTGACCTAGTTAATTATTAAGTAAATTATTTTTCTAATGGAAGCTGAGACGGTATCCTATCAAGGTGGTATCCAGAGGGGGGGGGGGGTAGATAGGTATTACATTTAAATGATAATATCTCGAATTTTTTTTTATTGAAAGCAGGGATCCTAAAAAATTAATTTTTTTATTTAAAGCAGAGACGGCATCCTATCAAGGTGGTATCCAGAGGGGGGGAGGGTAGTGAGCTACCATATTTAAATGATAATACCTCGATTTTTTTTAAAGCAGGGGCGAGCAGGAGAGCGATATCAACATCCCACCTAAGGCTGCGCTCGAGTGACAATGGTACCCTTGGTCCAGTGCCCAAGTTACATTAAAAGGCCAGGTCATAATAATAGCTTTCAATTTGGGAGGTTCAAGGAGGAGTCTTTGACAGTCTTATGACCTCAGGGTACTAGATGTTTCAACGTTCTTACGTATCTAAAGTGGTTTAAAAAATTCGATCACCCCACAAATGACTACCAAAAATATGCACAAATATAACAAATGTAAAATTTGGAGTATTATAACACTTTTTTAAAACTACTACTACTACCACTAACAACTCACCGCAGCACCAAGCCACCAGAGGCCAACACAGCTACGCACGCTCCTCCTTCATCCCAACCTATTCAAAGCCTCCCTTTTTAAGCCCGCCAATGAAGTTCCCATTTCCTTAAAATCTTTCTTTATGACGTCCTCCCACCCCAGACGAGGACAACCTGCTTTCCGTTTAGCCCTAGACGGTTGGCCGAAAAGAACAATCTTCGGCAATATGTCATCCTTCATCTGCACAACGTGCCCTAGCCACCCCAACCTTTCTTTCATTATAGCCCTAGAAAGCGGTATTGAACCACATTTTTCGTACAGCATATTGTTTGAAATACGGTCAGTCAGCCGGGTACCCAGAACAATCCTCAAGCAATTTCTCTGGAAAACATCTAGCAAATCTTCATCCGCTTTTCGGAGCGCACATGCTTCAGAGCCATATTTGACCCCCGCCATCACTGTAGCTTCTAATTGTCTAATCTTGGTTTGCAGGCTTATCTTCCTATTTTTCCAAACTTTTTTTTAACTGTGAAAAAACACCCTGAGCCTTGGCTATTCTACTTTTGACATCCTCACTGCTCCAACAATCTTTACTAATAATACTACCGAGGTAAGTGAAGCTGTCCACCTGATCAATCTTTTCATTACCCAACTACACCTTTTCATCTTCACTTATCCCTAGCCTTAGTGACTTAGTCTTTTTAACATTAATCTTTAAACCTATTCTAGCACCCTGAACTCGCAAAACCTCTAAAACCTCATTCATTTTGCTCACACATTCATCTAGGATGCTTAAACCATCAGCATAATCTAAGTCCAGGAGATTTTTTCCTTCCCATTTGATTCCGTGATCTCCCATTGCCTTTCCTGTGCTCCTTAAGACAAAGTCCATCAAAATAATCCATATAAAGGGGGATAGAACACAACCCTGCTTAACTCCTGATTCAATATAAAAGCAGCTGCTAACCTCATTTCCTACCTTAACCGCAGCAGTGTTATCCTCTTACATAGAACTAATCCCTTTAATGTATTTATCTGGTATACCATAGAAGGATAAAACCTTTACGAAAGCTCTTCTATCAACAGAATCGAACGCTTGCTCAAAATCTATAAAACTGAGGACCAAAGGTTTTTGAAAACTCAGGCACTTCTCAATTATTAACCTAAGAGTGAAAATTACGTCGACACATCCTCTACCTTTTCCAAAACCGCACTGTTCTTCTCTTAAAACTCTGTCTACGGCATCTCTCAGTCTAAAAGAATCATATTACTAAGTAATTTACTACTTACAGACACCAGACTAATCCCTCGATAATTACCACAATCACTTTTATCACCTTTGTTATAAAATGGCTTAATTAAGGTTTTCTCAAATCGTTAGGTACTTTCCCTTTTTCAAAAATCATATTCATAATCTTCAGCAACTTATTTCTAACCTCAGAGCCACCATATTTAGGAAACTCATTTACCACCCTATCAGCACCTGTAGCCTTATTGTTTTTCGATCCTTTTAGTACTGTCGCTAATTCCTCCTCACAAAACAAATCTTCCTTCACATCTTATATATCACAAACTTTTTCATTTTCCTCTATATCTCTTAAGCAAAGGTTAAGCAAAGTCTCAAAATGTTCGGCCCATCTCTCTTTAGTTTTTTCCTTATCGCTAATTGCGGCCCCATTCCTATCTTAAACTGGGCCAAGTCCGCATTGACTACTCCCTCTCAGTTTGTTAACATGCCGGTAAAATATTTTACTATTATGCCGTCTAGCTGCATAATAGCAGAAGCTTTGAGCCTGGGTGGGGATCAAAGAGGAGTCTTTGAGTATTTTGACCACACGTGACTTATTGTTGCGACTTTATTAAATTTGGTAATTTTTATGAGCATTTGGAAATCAAAGCTTAAACTCAATAACTGATACTAAGCGTCCTTACATTTTTTTTGGATTAAAATTGATGAACTAGGATGAAAATCTCAACATCTTTCTGGAGCTACTTCAGTCTGCATATTATTTCATTTAATTACATTTAAAACGGATGAGCTTTTCATTTTTCACTTCATTTTTCTTCATACCGAATAAACCATTAAGTGTTTTTTGTTTCATTGTAATTGAAGTGTTCTCCTGTGAAGTGTTCATCATGTGCTTTTAAATTTGATAAATTTACTCCTTTTAGATCCAGTTTATAATGTGACTGATATTAGGTATTTATCAGTTTATAATTTGGAATGAATCTCCAAAAGAAAAATGAATAATATCCAAAAGAGCAGCCAAAAGCAATAAAAAAAGCAGCAGATCAGCCTTAGCCTACATGGCATATATCCTATAAAAAAGCCAAAAAAAACTTTAAAATGTTTTTTTTTTAAATTGTTATTAAAAACCAGTTTTAAATACAAGAAGGCTCTTTAGGAATCCAAAAGAGCAAAAAAAAAAAAACAATCTGTATCAAAGTCGCCCATTTAAACTTTTTAAAGGTGACAAAACACATCGGCTGTGATAATTAAAAGGGCGACATATGCCATTTTGGTCGAAAATGAGTTATGTGTATGTCATGGGTAAACCCAGCATAAGGAATCGAATGGTAAGGTCAGAATTATCCTATCTCCTACCATTGCGAAGATAAAAAAAAGAGACATATGCCACTTTTGGACGCGGATCGCAGCTGGGTCAAAAAGGAGATACGTGCAGAGCACGTGTCTCCTTTGCTCGAACACCATTGTTCTTTTTAGAAGAAGCATTGTATAATCAGGATTTGGAAAAGAAACAATAGAAAAATGTACTCGAGGCAAATTCAGATGAGTTGGAACAAGCTCGGAAAGAGCAAGACAAAGATTCTCACCAGAGTCCAGAAGAATCCTGTATTCAGAAGTGCAAAGAGAAAGAGAAAGAAGTGAGAAGAAAAGCAAGCATTGAAAAAGCCAAAAGGATAAGTTCTTTTATAGATAAGGAATTCTCGGCTGGCTGTAAAAGGAAATGCTCTATGTTGTCTATGGAAATGCGGAAGGAGATCCACAGCGAATACCGGGATCCGGACCACTTGGAACGCCTAACCTACAAAAAACCACTGATAGAGGCAGAGAATATTTTTCGGAGAAGGGTGAAAGTAGATGGCCGTTTGCCATTCAAGAAAAAGCTCAGTTATAGCTATTTCTTACCTTTGAAATCCGGTGATGACGGCAGTGCGAAACCGTTACGTGTCAGAGTCTGCCGAAATACTTTTATGTGGATACTTGGATTTTCTAGTACGAAGCGGATTGAGAGAATCTGCAAGAAGATTGGCAAGGAGTCAGTGACTTTTCCAGTCAAGGAGAGACCTGGTAGACAAAGCAACAGCAAAGGGACAATAAATAAAGAGCTTATAGTGATGCATATCGAGTATCTCAGACCATGCTAGCCACATTGTCGTCGAAAAAACAGTCCAAATGAGAGATACTTACCACGAGAACTCACAGTTCAGTTCATTCCTGATGATTTTCAGAAAAACTATCCAAATGAAAAATGCTCTCATGCTCCTTATGCCGCTGTGATGCAGAGCATGAATGTATCTTTGAAAATGCCTAAGAGTGATACCTGCGAACGTTGTGACACCATGAAAAACAAAGAGAAAAATGAGCAGCTAACTGAATCAGACAAGGAGGTAATGGAAAATCATAAGCAAATGGCGCAGAAAGCACGAAAGGAGCTAGAAAAAGATGCGCAACACCCTCATGGGGTGGAAAAAGCGGTGTACAGCATTGATATGCAGAAAGTACTTTTGCTGCCCATTATGCCAAAAATCAAGGAGTCACACTTCACTAGCCGTTCAGTAGTCTTTAATGAGACTTTTGCTCCTGTAAAGTCAGGAAGTGTGCCGGAGACCGTGTATTGCATAGTATGGCATGAAGCCATCTATGGCAGAACCGCTGATGGTGTGGTCTCAGCCATATACAGTCGGATTAGCGAGTTGCGAGAAGTGAAAGAATTTGTCTTGTGGTGCGACAATTGCTCAGCCCAAAACAAAAATGGGATTCTATTTAGTGCACTTGTTTGCATCGTGAATCAGAGCTGGGGACCCAACTCCATTACTTTAAAGTACCTTACTAAGGGTCATACACATATGACGGTGGATGCTATCTACGGTTGCATCGAAAAGAAGATAAGAAATCAGGATGCTGTCGAGGATTTGAGGGATCTGGTAACTCTAATGTAAAATTGCCGGAAAAACACTCGTGTGAAGGTTCTGGACACGAAAGATTTTTTCTTGTGGAAAAATGAGAAGGCACCTAGAAAGGGCCCTGATAAGGATTCAATCCTGCTGAACAGAATTGTGCAGGTTGCTTTCCAAAAGGGGCAGAAAGATCTATGCTACAAGTACGATTTCGACGACACTTTACAATGTTTTGATTTTCTTAAACAGAAATCGAAGCGCATGAAAGGTTTGCCAGAGAACGTGAAAGGTCCTAGAGGGATTTCAAAAGCAAAGAAGCAAGGAATTTTGAGGCTATCCGCACACATTTCCGATGAGCAGAAAACGCAAATTTGGATTGATTTGCCAGTGAACGAAGAGTCGTCTGATCTAACCACGTGTTTTGAAGGATGTCAAAGTGATGATATTTAAACAACGACCTAATAAGCTACCTTGTGATTCATTTCTTCTTGTACATTCAAGTAGAAGTAGCATAAGTAGAATTTTGCACTAATCAGAATCCATTTTTGATTCTGGGTTACTATGAACTGCAAACGTGTTTAGTCATTGTTTAAACATCATCACTTTGGTGTGTCTTGTGGAAGTAAATCTTTCAGTGTTCCAAACAGGTCGTGCCAATGATTGAGTCTTTTATATTTTACTTTGCTTTATTCGAAGTTCTTTCAAGAGGTTGTGCCAATTCAGTTCCTTATTTTTAGTCTTGTATTATTTTAAATAAAACAGGTATATTATTTGAAGTCCTGGAGTACAAAAAGAGAAAGAAGAAGACTAAGAATAGTTAGTCGGGCGAAGAAAAGTTTCTAAGTACTTTGACGAAACGATGAATTAATATAAAAGGAGGGTAAGATGCACTCGGTCTGATAATATGAACAAAATGGCCACAATCCGGGAGGTTCTTGTAAGTAATTCTGTATTACACCAAGGGAAAAGAAGAGGAAGCTAGTGCAAAAAGTAAGATTGGATCAGAAGTCTCTAGTACTTCAACGGAACGATGGTCGCAGGTAAATTTCATATCAAAAGAAAGCTCAGAGGCAGCCCCTGTTTGATATTGCACACAAAATGCCCAGATTCCTTCAGTATTTTTTGGAATTCGGAATGACAGAAGAGGATTTTCTTATGGAGCTATAACATGGGGCCCTGGCATTTGTCTCCTTTTTATGTCAAGGAAAAAGGAGACATACACCATAAAATGAAATAATTTTGAGCTTGCTCAGAATACTTGAATTCAATTTATACCACTGAAAAAAGCAGAAAAAGCTGGTCTAGAATATGTTCCCTTGATCTCCATTAGCCTCGCCCTTCAGAACTTTTTTCCATTTTCTGGCTCTCCTGAAAAGTAGCAAAAATGGCGTATGTCGCCCTTTTAATTATCACAAAGGGCATTATGAAAAAATTAAGCTTCTAAGTTCAAAGTTATATTCAAAGTTTTTACCCAGATAACTGACGAATTTTGTGATACGGTATTTGAAGTTTTGTATGCAGTAATGCTCGATGAAAAAAACTACTAATTTTGATAATTATTTATGTTAAGAATACATGGCTAAGAGATTTTTCAACTGCTCATATTATGCAAGGGTTCTGAAGCCTCACAGCCATTTCGTTTATACCAGATTTCTACTTCTCTTGATGAATAACGAAGAAGACCAGTTTCCAGCCAGCGACTTGTGAATTTTTGAGCTCATGAATAGGCTCAAATCTGTTGTAAATTTAACCTATTATTTGAGAAAGACTGATGAAAACATTAATGTTTGCTGTCAACATTGATTGCACCGTTGGCACGCCGCCAACATCTTACCGGCGGCGCGGCACACAGTTTTTGGTCCCGCCGCCACCGGTCTTTCCTCATCGGCGCGGCGCCGGGGTCTAATATAAATGCCTGTCAAAACAATTCATAAGACAGCTCTGTTTTGTTGTCACAAAAATAAAGAAAATTGGATGCCACAAACTATCAAAGGCAGATTTGGTTCTCCCTTTTTTAAACCTGTTAATGGGGGTTCTCTTTGCCAGGTCACTGTCTGCAAGTCTAAGCACTTACCCTACACCTGAAAAACACCCTCCCTCCTTGAAATCACACCGGCGGAAAATACTCTTGGAGTAAAATACCCCCTGAAAATTATCCTCCCGTGGGAAATACCCCCCGGAAAATACCCCTCAAAGCTGGCTGGTTTCCAATCACTTTTTACTTATAATAAAAGGACTAGAACTACTCTCAATTTCTGATCAAATGAGTATCTTCCGAGGTTTCTACGACCAAAAGCTGGAAGTGGGAATGAGGAAGCAACAGTTTCCCTCCTTATAAGGAATAAATTCTGCTGATTTTTGGGTTTAATGTTACTCTTTACTTTCATAATAACAGCTTAGACCAGAAATATTCCCGAAAATCAAAAGGGATTAAATATCAATTTCACATTTTTATGTGTTTTTGAAAGTTTTTTTGTCCCCCCCCCCCTTACTGAAAAAATGACCCACAAACGAAAGTCTTGGACATGGCTCTGGGGGGCAGTTACCTCAATAGCGTGGAAATATTATATACGACCTTTAATTGCAACAGCAACAAAAAATAGGGAAGTATAATCAATTGGTTTACTCGCATTTGGTTCACAGATATATCAGACATAGGCTGAGAAGCAATAATTTTGTTTATTTTAAGTTTTAATTTTGCTCTTTACTTGGAACAAAAAAAACAGTTTTTTTATTTATACTAGATTGACAGTTACTTCCACTAGCACAACACCACAAATGTAATTACAAAAATAAAAATAAATGCAGACTATTTTTTAAAAAGGAAATTCTTTTTTTTTGTATCTTTAGTTAGATAAGAACTGTCTGTAGTTCACTATATAGAAACGTGACCGATAGCTATACAATGAAATAAAACTTTTTTATGTTTTCAAGCAAAACAAAGGTTATTCAGACAGATGCAACCAGTAAAACAAATAACGCTACAATCTCCTTTTCAAATATTTGCTCTCATTTATCTGCACACGTAAATGTCAAATAACTAATAACTCAAATAGTAAAATTCGAAGCACTTCAAACAAAATCAATAAAAAATCTCTAATTCAACAAATAAATCCTAATGATTTTAAATCTATTTATAATTTTGCATTTGATATTCTACAGCAACAACACTTTGGTTTTGTGCTTTTTTTTCTTTTTTTTTAATTACGAATTTCGGCTTATTCCGAGAAAAATGCAAGGTTTCTACCTCTAAATGTCTTACAGAAATACTCAAATATTGAAAAAAGTTCATTTTCCCAAAGGTCAAAAATGCTACAAAGTGCTAGTACCAACGTTTACAAACGATTTCTGTTTGTGATTAAATAAAATAACAAGTTTTTTCAACTGAAAGTAAGGAGCGACACTAAAGCTTAAAACAAACAGAAATTATTCCACATATGAGGGGGCTGCTCCCTCCCCATTCACTTGTTCTTCACGCTAAAGTCTTTTAGTAATTCAGAAAGCTTTTTACTCTAATTAAATGGCCCTTGAGTCTCAGGAGTCGTTCTTAAAGAATAGGAACGGATTGCGAAAAAGTCAAACTTTAGGGTAAAGAGCGAGGTATTGATGACGGGGCAGCCCTGTCATATTTGTAATAGTTTCTGTTCGTTTCGAGTTTTAATGCTGGTCCTTAATATCACTTAAAAAACTTGTGTTACTAATCTGTTATAGTCACCATACTCAAGAAGTGAAGTTGGGTTAATCCTAATGAAATATACCTAAGTTTGATGAAAATAAAATACTTTCGTATAAAAATTAAGGAACCTACAACAGAGAATTATGGAAAGCAGACCCCCCCCCCCAACGAATTATATTAAATAGATTCTAACCTAACCTAACGAAAATACCAACTAAAATACTAAATTAAAATATACCTACATTGTAGTGTATATACACTCTCTCATGCTAAGCTTAAAGAAACTATAGAAAGAAACCGGTTTTGTCAGACCAAGAACTTGAGTGTGGTGGCTATAACAGATAAGTACCAAACTTGTTTTTTAAGTATAATTTCTTATCATTTTTCAAATAAAACCAGGAAATCTGCTTCTAACTCCATGGAAAATCCCACCACGGGAAACTCCTCTATGAAAAGTTCCTCCCGCTTTAAAGTCCCCCCTCCCAAACAATTCCATCGTCACTGAAAATCCCTCCCAAGAAAATTTCCTGTGACAACTCCGCCACAAAAATTCTCCTTCGCCTGCTTTCCTTTGGAAAGACTTGTTTTTTTTGTATATTTTTATCGTTTTTCAAATCATGCCAGAAATCCCATCCTTCATGGAAAATTTTTCCTTGATATCCTCCCCCCCCCCCAAAGGAAAGCTTTCCTCGTGCAAAATTCCCCCATGGAGAATTTCACGCGCGGAAAATCTAAGAGACCAGCGTTTCCCAAACTATGGGTTGCGTCGGTATTCAATCGGGACTCAACAGGACTCAATAGTAGGCCACGATCAAATACTGACTGGGTCGTGGTCGCGAGCGTTAATATTGGTAATGCTCAGGTTCCGCACTGGCGAGTAGGGAAATTTATTTGTTCCAATTGAGATGAAGACAAATTACAAATTTTACTAATATGAATCAAATACTGTTAAAATAAGAAACAAGACTTAAATAACTTTTTTATTACTTATTTAACTACAGCTGCTTGTTTTTTTTGTTTTTTTTTATTACAGTTTCAGAATCAATCTTAATTACTTTTAAATTGCAGTCAAAATGATATAAACATCGGGAAAACTCAACGTTATTTTGCTCGATTATTTGTTTTAAAATAATTAAGACTTAAAAAGACTTAGTTTTGACCTATATCTGATTGTAATTAATTCAACCTAGTCCTTGCGATAGATTTAATAATTTGTCATAGGTAAGTTTCTTTTTTTTTTTTTTTACTTGTTTTTGCACAGTTTTTGTGTTGTGTCTCGTTTTTATGTAAGTGTTAATTTGTTTAAAGTAGTTTTTTCCTTATTTTTTACCTTATTTTTTTTTCCTCCGAATGTGAGGCCAAAACATTTGGACTTCTATTATCTTTAGTACAAAAAGTTTTTTTTTCTTCTTTCGATGTTCTATACCTTATTAAAAGTTTCCCCTATTTTTAATACTTTCATTTCATTTTCATTTCAACCACTGTAAAAAAGAATAAAAAATGACGCTTAACAAAACGATATAATTCCTGCATCAGTGCAAAAAAAAAAACGAGTCTTAGTGGTCAAAACAGGATGGAAGTGCAAAGTGGAGCCATAGCGGCTGCATCAAAAACCTCGTCAAGTGTTTTTGCAGAAAGACAGTCATGTTACACCTTGTTTGGAACAGAATCAGCAAGGATGTCTAATGCTTTTTAGTATAATAAAACTTTTTAGTGAAAAAGTAAGCAAGTGGTGCATTGTTTGAACTGGAACAAAACAAGAGTCTTCAATTATTAAAGACACAAAGTGGAACCTTTGTCGCTTTAACATAACTCTATCCTTACCCATCATTTTTTGGTATAAAGTCAGGTATACTATACCATACTTGAAGTGGATTCATAAAAGGAATCCCCCCCCCACCCCTTCTACCACCAACTTCAACACATTATTTGGAAAATGCGAATTTCGACGTTTGTTTTTTCTTTTTATGCGCAATCTGACCATAGTGGCAGAATTTTAGCCTTGTTTTTTCTTTATTTTTGTCTTACATAGTAATTGCTTGCAGCGCTATCTACTTTTAAAGTACAGTTCCGGTTGAGATAAAGCTAAAAATACAGCGCTTTCCACTAGTAAAATAAATATATATTAAAATGGTGGCAAAAACACTTTATTGTGGTGACACCAGAGCTTTCAAAATATGATGGGAGGAGTAGGGATCCTTGGAACCCAAATCTGAAAATGCGAAGTGTTTGAGAAAATGTTGTAGAAAACTTAGACTAGGTAAACATTGTGTGCAGTCCTTCCACTGACAACTTCATTCTAACTGTTGAGATGCTCTGAGTTTTAAAAAAGCAATTATAATCATAATGTTGTTTATACAGAGGTGTGAAGGGTAAGAAGGGGATTCCCTAGGAACAGGATTCGTCCAATAGCTCCCAGCCTTGAATATCATCTTTATTTGAACGATCATTCAACAATAATTGAGAATTATCAACAGGGTTGTTTATCATTCTTTAAGCACCTTTATAAAACCAATAAATTTTGGCATAGAGAGCAGTAGTTTGGTGGTGGAAGGAGAGTCTCATATTTAGGATAACCTTGAATATGGCGAGCAAGTTTTTTTCAAACTAGATTTTAGTTTTCAATGACAGTAAGAGCGATATTTAAACCTAAAGCAAACAGAAACTCATTCTATATACAAAAATATTTGCAAGTCCTAAGCCCCTGGATTTGTTCGCTAAGGCTTAAACATATTATCGATATTAACCATGCTCTTAATAAAGCATAAGCTAAATTTTAGCATGAAGAACAGGATAATAGAAGTAGTGGTAGCTCCTTAGTACAAATAAAGGTTGGGTTACCCTTCCCAACACCGACATTGCAATCTTACTCTAAGATCTTCCTTTAAATTAAGGGACGTTGAGGATGAATTTTCCCTTCCCTTTCTCAAATTAATCTCAACAGCCTCTCATATAATTGGGAAAAAGTCGAATTTTCAGATTATGATCTCTTGCCCTGCATCCCAAAAAATATCTACTGAGTTCCCCAGTTGTATCCCCTTCCCACAGATGCTGCTCTCTCCCCCTAATAAAAACTTCTTTTCTTGGATGGACAGAGATAGAAAGTCTTACCGACAATTTTAAGCAGCAAAAAAGATAATGCCACAGCAAAGTGGAACCATAGCACGCGGTGGCATACTCACCCCTAGAGATACACGTAGCCCATGCAAAGTAAACGTTTAATATAATTTTTTAAAGCTTCGCTTACTAGGTTTATTCTTTTGAAGCTTGATAATATTTTGTACGGCAATGTATAGGTTTCACGTCAGCTATTACGGAGGAAGGCTCATATTTTTTATTTTTCCGTGAGCCTTCAGATAAATCCAGAAGAAGGTTTGTGAAAGTGTAGAAGTTCATTACCAAATCATCCTTGATTCTCGGGAATATTTTTAAACTGTACCTATTATGTTGGTGCTTAGGGGGGAGGGCCTAGTGACCCTCCTGTTACAGGCAATCTTTTTGTAACATAAAATTTTACATTCTCATGTCTAAAGGCACCAGGTGGAGAGGTAGGAACAATGGTGTCGTAGAAATGACAACCCTTTAATTAAAATTGGATATCTCATGTATCACTCCTAACAAGTATTTGGAGGGGCACATTTTTTTCAGGGATGATTATCATTTTCACAGAATTTTGTTACGAATCTTAAAATTGATAGTAAGAAACCGGGGTTGAAGGGGGATTAGTTGCCCTCTTTTACATGTAAGAAAGTTTTTGTTTGAACAGATCGTAATAATAAAGTGTAAGTAAAATACAACCGTTTTCAATTGAAACTGAAGCTCAAAAAAAAAAGTTTTAAATACAACATGTGCAACAAAAAAAAACTATATTTTCAACACACAAAATGTATTGAGTTTAATATAATTCATTAAAAGCTTTCATAAATTTTGAATTAGGAATTAAGCACTCCGAAAAAAGGATACGATCTTGTTGGAAATTATATAATGAAATCCAACATGTTTGAGAGCCCTCAATGTACTATCTACATGACGTGAAACTTCTCATTTTTCTTATCATACGGATGAATACTCTGATGATTAAGGATTTTACCTGTGATTTTCCTAGCGGGGCAACTTTGCTGTGGTAAAATGTTTTTGCTACTTAAAATTATCTGTAAAACTTCCAATTTCCTTTCTAATTATTTTTCTCACGATATCTTAAGACCACTGGCTCGGCACAATCACCCCTGGGGAGAACAAATAAAGACCAAATAAACACGCATTCCTGATCCTCCTTCTATGGAAAAATTCCCAATTTCAAATTTTTGTAGGTGGGAACTAAAAACCTCTACGATAGATTTCTCAGAGATATGGGTACTATGTTTAAGAGTAATCTGATATGCTGAATCTGATGGAGTAATTTCTATCAAATCATTGCTGTTTTGGGGTTTCCCCCTTTTTCAAAACAGATTAAATTTCCTCCGGCTCTTAACTTGTGTCGGGTATTTTAAAATTGATTAATTTTACATGTTTGGAATTGCCACAAAAAGGCAATTCTATTGTTGTATGTATTTTTATCAAAGATTTTCTTTTAGAGGTTTGGTCACTATTATGAGGAGTCACTCTATCCTTAGAGTTTGTTGCCATGTACTGTATAATATATATAAAAAACAAACATAAAACCCAATATATTTCTTTAAACGTCGATAAGAACAAATTTCGTAATTATGCATGCCTTGCCTCTCCTGCGAATTCTTTTGAAGGCGCTCATGATATGGGCGCCCAAAGGCTGAATTTTAGGGGGGGCTTACCTGGTCTAATCGGCACTTCGTTTTGAGTTTATAGGTATATTAAACTGACAATCCACAGTCATTTTTTTTTTGTTTTTTGTTTTCAGTAAAGCCTAAGTTTAGTTCTGGTCTTGATCAGGCATGGGGGTTGTCAGCCCTAGTAATGTTAATTTTTGCTTGCTTTGAGTTTGACTCGGCTATTTATTAAAATTTCTGTTTGTTTTGAGTTTCATTTAATTGTTGATAGTGATTTGTGATAGTTTTACGTTTGGAAGATTATTTGACTTTATTTCTGCCTATTTTTGACTTAATAGAGCTTTACTTTTCTTTGAAAACTTATTCTGTGGAAAAAGTTTTTCTTAATTAATACAAATATATGACACCGTCATTCAGCCAAGAGGGGGAGGGGATGGAGCCCCCTTGCCCCCCCTCCCTTATGGGCACCCATGGAGGATAACACAAATGTTTGTATATAAACATTTTGTGTTTATATAAAAATTTTGACATGCCCGAATAACTTTTTTGCAAAATAAATTTCTTAAAAAGGATTTTTTCAACCAACATTCTATAAAATTCCACAATCTAAAAAGAAAAAAAATTATAAGAATTAATAATAGAGAGACTTCCTTACGACACACAGGATCGAACCTATGTGGGTTCAACTAACACGCGCAGCTCCTTCCTCAGCGCTATCGCAAGGTGACTGGAATCGTGATTCTTTTAAAACATTGTTGTTTCTTTATTTTCGACAAAAGAATTTTAGTTGACGTAGTCACTTTTCAGCATATTCTAAAGCAGTTTTTGAGGATTTGTTTACATCAATGAAAATTCGAAATCCATGGAGTATATTCCAGCATACGTTGAATTGCTAAAATTGGTAACACCGAAATGAAGCGCTACTCATGACCCCCCTCCTCTCGTCCCTCGCCCCCGTTTGTGCCGTTAGGCATATGTATATAACCTTTTAGGCTACAGAGAAACCATTTGTTTCTGCAATAAGAGGGGAGCTATCATCCAACAGTACCCATATTCAAGCTTAATCCTATGAAGGAATAATAGAGATGAATTTCTATCCTCCATCCCCTCGGACCCTCTCTTATAGATACCTGAAGGTTCATTTAAGGTTGGAGACATGGGACACAATAAAGTATTTTTTAAGACATTTATAACAGCCCCCTCACCTAAAAATGACTTAGTGGCACTGCTCAATAACCTGATGCTTAATTATAAATCAGTGCCTGCTATTTAATCAAACATTGAGTAAATTTGCTTAGATGGAAGAAGCTATAAAATAAATATCTATATTAATTGTTTGTTTTGTAAGGACTACGTGACTCTTTACGAATGAATGTGCCACCACACGACGTTCCTATCTCTGAAGCTGTGATACTCAATATGTAGTTCTTTGATTGGCTCTTTTCAGATTGTGAAGCTAATTTTATGCCACAGAATAGCAAAAAACGCCATTTTGCTTTCGCGCAATCTTTTCGAAGGAATTCTCTCCCTAATTTGAAGGACTATTGGTTCGATACAGTTTCACTTGAGAATAAAAGAAAAAAAAACGCATCTGTTTTTTTAATGATATAAAATTCCACATTTTCCGGGTAGGAGCATGAAGCCTCGATAACACAGTTCTCTTGAATACAAAATTGGAAGGTAAAATTTTCATCAAGATTATTTGCCCTCTTTGGGATGTTTTTCCACGTATCCGAAAAGCAGGCAAATACTTAATTATAAACACAATGAATTTATATATTGAAAATTATCATAAAAAGCTGATTCTTTTGATATACATATTGTTATCAAAAATCCTTTTCTTAGAGTTTTCGGTAATTGCTAGAGGGTATATAATGTGAATATTCTTTGTGTAAAAGAAAGTTATAATGATATAAATATACTTCTTTGTTTTTATTTTTATTAATTAAGTTGATTAGTTTTACGACATTTTTAATTATTCTCGTTTCTGAAAATAAAAGGGTTTCTCCTTTCTGTGTGGAAGACTTAACGGACCCCCATTTGGAAAGAGCCTGAAATGGTAAGAAAAGCAACCCTAGGACTGACTCTCTGTGATCGGAGGAAGCCTTTCGTTACGGGAAGGACATTTTTATTTTTATGGGGTGTTTTTGTAGTATACGGTGGCTTGAAGTGTATCCGGTATAGCTACTTTAAAAAAAAATAAGTGTAGATGATTACTACAGTTTAAATTAAACAATTTTGTAAAGTTGTCATCATTGAGAGGAGTGGGAGGTGGGATTAATTAAAAAGAAAGATAATAAAATCTAAAAATATTAGATAAGCTATTTATCGACACCTGTGGCCAAACAAAGCTAAACTCGTAAAGTCAAAACCAGTTAAGCTTGTAATTTCAAAATTTCAGAATGTAGAGGCATTCTTAATATAAGGCTGACATGTCTTTGCTAGATGTTAAATATTTACCAGCGGAAACATAATCCCCCCAGCTGTTAGTCTGAAAAATATGAATGGTCTGTACGTTCTAAGTCACATATTATCCTACCTTCTGATCAAAATCCTGCACCATTTTCAGGCCACACTAGTTTTCCATTTATAGTCGAAACGATGCACTAATTCTCTCTCGAGTTATACGCTAAACAAAATCAGTCGGGATAATAAGCTGTCATGAATTGCTTTTGTATGCTATAAAATTGACATTACGCTTGAAAGTGAAACGGCTAATTCTAAATCTGTGGGCTGCTAAGATAAAAATTGTCTAAGGAAGACTGGAAGAATTTGGCTTCTAATATTTTGGATGAAATTTGGGTCACTTGAATGAAGGGGGAAAGAAGACAACCCTTTACATCACACTCAATTTGAACAGCCAAGCTGAACTAAATAATTGACTTAACTGATGCAATTATGTGTTTCCACAAAACCTGACCCTCCAGTTCTTGCTATTTAGTAATTTGGTTCCATACATGAACAAAAATACTCTACGGCAAGCGTTGTCAACTGGGGCGCTTTGTCAACCACGAGCGTTGTCAACAACTGAGGCGCTGGAAACATATCGTTAGCCATAGTAACCTATCAATAAAGTACTCAGTAGCCAACATGCATGTCGTTTTGACTCTAAGTGATTGTTTCATTTCTATAGATTGTATTGGAAAAGTATCATCTTCGAAATTGCAAGGTAGGCTCAGTAATAACCATATTCGATATACTTATGTAACCTTTGTTTTCGGCAGTGTCTTTGAAAGTGTTCTTGTTTTCTGCAAGTCACCAGTCTCAGATAATGAGAAAAGCTGTCTGATCTGGGAAGCTACCTGATATTTCCTGAAATAATCAGGGAAACTACCTGATACTTCAGCATATCTCAAGAAAGTTCCCAGTCTCAAGTAATCAATGATGGCTCAAGATGTTTGTTGTACATGAATTTGTCAAATATCTTCTTTTCAACTTGAATTAAATAAAAAACAAGTTTATTTTAACTGAGAGTAAGGAGTGGCATTAATACGTAAAATGAACAGAAGTTATTCTATATATGAAAGGGGTTGTCCCCTCAACGCCCCGCTCTTTACACTAAAGTTTTTTATTACTTTAAAAAGTAGAGTTGTGACAAAAAGTCAAATTTTAGTGCAAAGAGCGAGGCGTTGAGGAGGGGACAGCCCCTTTCATATACGGAATACCTTCTGTTCGTTTTAAGTTTTAAATGTCACTCCTTACTTTCAGTTAAAAAAAAAATTATTTTATTTCATTTTTGAACGCTTTTTAACTAAAGCAGGTTTGAATTTGGCTCACCGTACATGAAAAATCTGAAAGGAATTTGCATATTAATCTTGGCAAAGTTTTCTTCCGTGTAAAATTTTTTACACGGAAATTTTTTTTTTATTTAAAAAACTTTTTTCCGTGTAAAATTTTTTAAAATGTAAAATTTCCTCTTGAAAGTTCACCTCCAGAAACTATCCTCCCATATAAAAGTCAAAAAACAATTTTACAAACAGAGGTTTGAAATCTAGAACATTATTTATAAGGGAATATCAGTATATTAAGGTTATATAAAATATAAGGTAAGTAAATAAGGTTATAAGCAAATGTCAGCATAATAAGCTGACTTTTCTTATATATCTATTGGTTGAAAAATTTGTTTTTTTATAATTTTGGTTACTATTGAGCCGCGTCGCTCCTTGCTTATGGTTAGTTACCACAAACTGTAAAGCTTTTAGAACTTTTAAAAAAGCTTCCTATTCTAATTAAATGGTTCCTGTGTTTCAGTTGCCTTTCTTAAAAGATTGGGACAAACAGTCAAATTTCAGCTTAAAGTGCAAGGTATTGAGGAGGGGGCAGTCCTTCATACACGGAGTGATTTCTGTTCGTTTTGAGTTTTAATGTTGTTCCTTCATTTTAGTTAAAAAAAAACTGTTTTTTAAATTTAATTCCTGATCGTTTTTCAAATAATACCGGTAAATCCGGCTCGCCCTCTATGAAATGTCCGTTCCCCCGTTCATGGGAAATTCCTCCGTGGAAATTTCATCCCACATAAAGTACAAATTCTTTCCATACAGTTCCATCCTCGCTGAAAATCCCCCCGTCTCTTCGTAAAATTTCTTGCGGACGATTCAGCCTGAAAAATTCGCCTTGGCATACTTATATTTGAAAGACTTTAATTTCTAATCGGTTTCTCGATCACTCCGGAAATGCCCCCTTCCGTGGCAGTTTTTTTCCTAGAAATCAAAATACGCGGAAAAAACAGCCCTCGGATTAATCCCCCGGAACATCTCATATGCAAAATTTCCCTCCCCATGGAAATTCTCCCTATGGAAACCCACCCCAAGCGCAAAATCCCCCTAAAAAAGTTCTTTGATTGCTTCCCAATAACCAATACTGTGCTTAAACAATGGACAAATTTCATTAATTTCAGGCCTCTCCCCACGGGCTTTGGGGGGTCATTTTACCCTTAAAGACCTAGTTATTGGAATTTTCAACTATACTGAACAAAATGACTATCTCAAAATTTTGATCAGAAAGTTTTGGAGAAAAAGAGGCGTGGGAGGGAGGCAAATTGCCCTTCAATATTTTTGGTCACTTGACAAGGCACTAAAATGTTTAATTTCAGTTTAAATAAACCCTGATCTTCTAGGACCATTGTCACCCCTGGAAAAAAAAAATAAACACGCATCCATGATCTTTCTTCTGGCAAAAACAACAGAATTCTACATTTTTGTGTATAGGAGCTTGAAACTTCTACAGTAGGGTTCTCTTATAAGCTGAATCTGATAGTGTGATTTTCAATAAGATTCCTTGAACTTAAGTGGGTATTTCCTCCCTATTTCAAAAATCAGGCAAATTTTCGCAGGCTTGTAACTTTTGATAGGTAAAATTATGCTTGATGAATTTTATATATTTGGAATCAGAATAATAAATTGATTCTTTTGATGTATCTATCAATATCAAAATTCTGTTTTTTAGAGTTTCGGTTACTAATGAGCCGAGTCACTCCTTACTTACAGTTCGTTACCGGGAACTGTTTGATATAGTGCTCAATCTGCATTAAAAACGTGTGATCATCCTCCAAGGTGTTTCACATTGTGTCAAGGGATTTTAAATTCGTATGGCAGGGAAGGGACTATTGAGGGATATTCTTCAGCAAAAATAGATTTACAGCAAATAGAAAGGGTGTCAAGAAAAGGGAATTGAAACAATTATTTTTAGTAAACTCAGGAGACATAGAGGGCCATTCATTAGGCATACTTTGTACTTGCCACTAAGAGTTATGATTTTCATATTAGTCGGAGCGTAGTGCGACCTTTCTTCGACGTGTTTTCTTGGTATATTTTATGGCCATTCTATTTTTCCTCTGAAGAACTTGGTATTGTTCGTCTGTAAGGCTCGCTACTCACCCTTCAATATGTCTTTCTACAGATGTACCTTAAAAGTTTCCGCTAGAAAATTTTCTTTGCGGTTATAAGTGACTCATTTACCTGTGCTACGATATCCTGTACTTTATACCCTGCATCTGTATTTATGTCATCTGAAATATTGGAGTGAATTATACGAGAACAAAACCATATCTAGAGCTTAACAAAATCATTTATGTTTTTCAATTAAGTGTTAAATATGATATTTGAAAACCTTAATCTATTTATAGCTTTAATTCATTCAAACTTTAGCCATGGGTGCACGCTGGGAGGGGGCAGGGGAGGGCCTTGGAAATCGGGGGACTATAAAGTAATTCTGAAGGAATCAAAGGATAGAGAGCAGAGTAGGGAAAACCATAGAAAAGTTGTGTGTTTGCCCATGGTTGACTGCGAGCCAATAGGTTTTGGTACTTAATAGGGGCAATATACGTTCTAATTTGTGATGGAATGACCCCTTCTGGAGTTTTCCACCAACATTTTTTCTATATGGCTTGGCTGGAGTGAAAAAACTCAATTCTTCATAGTAATAATAATAATGGTTGGCAAATAGCGATCCTTATCAATAAGGAAAGCATGAGACTTAGAATTTCAGAGAAAGGGGGCAAACTATTCTTATCTCGTCCTGACAACTGTCCGACAGAGTTTTTAGCTAAGAAGAACATAATTTAGGGAACATACTTTATAAAGTAACTAAGAACTTAAAAGAGCTTATCCATAATTCTTTCACTCTAATGATATTTTCGAAATGTTTTAATCTCATACTAATTCCGATGATAATAACAATACAAATTTACTCCACTAAAGAAGCCAATTGATTATAATGCCCGTTAAGAGCTGTTTTTAGGATGATGTTTTTGCATGTGCAGACCCCTCAAACACTTCAAAAAATTGTTTTTGGGGGACTTAATTGCCAGAGAGAAAAAATTAATTTTCAATTTCATCTTCAAATTTAGCCTTCGACCTTTGTGTTATTAAGGAAGATACCTTTTACATGTTTTATCGTTTTTAACTTTAATAAATCCCAAATATTAAGATTATCAGAATAAATATCAGTATATATATATATTAAACTGTCAATCCACAATCATTACTTTACTCAGTAATTTTTTTTTATGACGGTGATTTTGTTTTATTAATACCAAAAAGAAGAGCTTTCCATCGAACAAAACATGATAAGGGCTTTTGGAGTTACTTTATCAATATTTCTTTATTACGGCAGTGTTAAAGCAGAACATAATAACTAAAAAAAACTTCACTTCTTTTTGCAGGGGTTTCATATAAAGTAGCAGACACCCAATGTGGCCCGACCTTAAAGATTGCCAAAAAGAGTCAAGCTTCTCCTTTTCCAAAGCAGGTATGTGTTAACAAACGACTTTTTGTAAGAATCCTCGTTAGCAGCGGAGTGGGAGTTGAAATGCTGGGAATACTGTATTAGTGTACCTATAAACTTTTTATTTCCTCTTCCTACGGGGCAGTTTTTCAAGACTGCACTGAATATTTTGCAATAACACTTGTATCATAAATATTTTTTGTATCACTTTTTTTATGAAAATCGTTCTGAATGATCAAACGGAACTATAAGACACCGTGGGTTATAGGTGTTTCAATATGACAAACTCAACACTTTGTTTGGATAATAATTTGGAGCATCAGGTAAAGATGCTGCATAGATGTATGTGCAGCATTATAGCACCCCTGCTCTAATGCTGTACATGCTATTATCACAGCGTAACAGGCATATATGTGCAGGAATATAATGTGGGAAGACGATAAATCACCAAAAAATAATCAAAGGGTGGTTTCTGTTTCTATAGCATTACAAATTTTGTGGAAATAAAAAATAGCTCTGTTTTTTATTTGGAGCACCCTCTCATACCTAAAATGCAGTTACTCTTCCAAGAAACGTCACAGGGGACCCCATTAAAAACAGATTTGACAAGAAGGATATGCTAGAATACCGAAAATGTGATAGTTTGACAAAAAATGAACTTTTGTTTAGTACTAGATCCGCTCTAGAAAATTCTCGGAAGCTTATGAAGATTCTGCGTTGTATTCCAATGAGTCTTATTTCATATATTTAAATGTAATTCTCACATAAAATGTAATCAAATTAATGACACTTCTTGACGACTAAGGTTCCTGTGTTGGCCCTGCAGTGTTTGCCACAGCGGTTCGATCTCTGGGTCTCGTAATATCAAGCTAAGGTCAAACCCACCGCTATCAAGTGTCCCGAGAAGTTTAACTTTGTAATGTTGAGAAAACCCAAACCCCAGATTCTGAAATAGGACGGCTGGTTTGAAATAAAAAACAACGGAGAGTGTTAAATTAGCATGAAGAAAAGAGAGAAAAGTGCAGTCATGATTTTAGATGTTTTTCTGTATGCTAAAATAATGAAATTTTAAGAAAAATGTTAATAACCTCTTACACGTATTTAATTCCACAAAAAATAGATCTATGGATAAAGTAAATAGCTATTGTATTTGAAACAGCATAGATACGCCCAGGTTCAGCCCCTAGAGGTCTCGGTGGACATTCCTCGCTCGAAGGAGAGTCTAAAATAAAATAAAAATGAATGTCTGCCAGACATTTTCCAGTAAGAGAATCCTGAAAGCCAGGGAACAAAGTTATTTGACACCAAAACAGACGACTTTGGTAAGGGAAGAAAAAGAGAATTTCTAACCCATAAGTGCTCGCTTGCTGGGATGCATATAAATCGGTGGCCATATAGCATTAAATGGAGAGAACACCATATCAGAAAAAAAATGAGGAGGGTGGGGTACTCTCAAATTCATTGTGCAGAGAGTCAAGGTTACCTAGCCAGTTATTGAACATGTGGCATTGCCATGATCTCAAGATGTCGTCTATGGTTTTCCCGACTGTGATAAACTGACGGCTCTTTAATAACCACAAAATGTTAATCAAAACATTAATTAATTCTCAAATATAATTTTAGGACAAAGGAGCATATGTTACACCCTGGGAAATGTATGGTAAGTGTCTTTTTCTAATATTATTTTCTATTAGTTTCCGATTTCTAACATTTTTTAAATTTAACTTCATACAACAGTAGTATCCACATATAAGACGGAAAACCTACAAGAAAACCTGCAAGACCATGCACACTTTCGCACCTAAATTCACGCCTACAAGAATATGGTCAAAAGTGTAATAGATTGAAAACCTACAAGACGATGCACACTTTCACACCTACATTCACGCCTACAAGAATATGGTCAAAAGTATAATAGATTGAAATCGTACATTCAACCCTACAAGAATATGCTCAAAAGTGTAATAGATATGAAGCGTACAAGAAACTGTTTTTTTTTTGATAAGAATTGCACAATGAATGTACCGTTTGACGCAGACATTTTTTAGGAGCCAATCAGAGACATTAGAGGTTGCTCAATATAATACGATAACTTGATTTGTGGTTGGGATTTGAATAAAAGGAATGGTTTTCACTACATTTCATATAAGCAAGAGAATTGAATTCAGAGAGAATAGTTTATTTGAGAGGATATTAGTAGAGAAGAAATGAGTGGTGCATTTACATTATTGGAGATTAATGATGGACCCGACAGAAGCAGCAACGATATACGAGTACCCAATGTGGCTGTGGAAATAACCTCTGGCTGTAGACTCTACCTTGAATGGGACAGTATGTATGCTATATACGTGATATCATTAAGCAAGTTTAAGCAGGAGTAGCAACTATGTTTTTCTGTAAAAGTGAATATTCTCCATATAAATAAACTTCGGTTAGCATTAGATGTCCTATCGAAATATATTGATGAGAACAAAATGCATCAGTGAATACTATTATTGTAATTATGTTCAATAAAATTGTTTCTAAATCAAAGGTATTTTTCTTTCTATAGTAGACTAGCGTATATTTTCTAGAGTAGAAAAAATTAAAAATGCTTCACTACAGATAAGGCTATTGTGTTTTTTTCTGAACTTTCTGAGGGAGGAGGGCGGGGGTAACTATTTAGTTTAAAAAAAGAAAATTAGTTTACGACTAGAAAAATGCTTCACTAAAGATAAGGCTATTGTGTTTTTCTGAACTTTCTGCGGGAGGTGGGTGGGGGTAACTATTTAGTTTAAGAAATTAGTTTACGAGTAGAAAAATGCTTTACTACAGATAAGGCTATTGTGTTTTTCTGAACTTTCTGAGGGAGGTGGGTGGGGGTAACTATTTAGTTTAAGAAATTAGTTTACGAGTAGAAAAATGCTCTACTACAGATAAGGCTATTGTGTTTTTCTGAAATTTCTGAGGGGGTGGGCGGGGGTAACTATTTAGTTTAAGAAATTAGTTTACGAGTAGAAAAATGCTCCACTACAGATAAGGCTAACGTGTTTTTCTGAACTTTCTGAGGGAGGAGGGCGGGGGTAACTATTTAGTTTAAAAAATTAGTTTACGAGTAGAAAAATGCTCTACTACAGATAAGGCTATTGTGTTTTTCTGAACTTTCTGAGGGAGGAGGGCGGAGGTAACTATTTAGTTTAATAAATTAGTTTACGAGTAGAAAAATACTTCACTACAGATAAGGCTATTGTGTTTTTCTGAACTTTCTGAGGGAGGAGGGCGGGGGTAACTATTTAGTTTAAAAATTAGTTTACGAGTAGAAAAATGCTTCACTACAGATAAGGCTATTGTGTTTTTTTCTGAACTTTCTGAGGGAGGAGGGTGAGGGTAACTATTTAGTTTAAGAAATTAGTTTACTAGTAGAAAAATCCTTCACTACAGATAAGGCTATTGTGTTTTTCTGAACTTTCGGAGGGAGGAGGGTGGCGGTAACTATATAGTTTAAGATATTAGTCTACAAGTAGAAAAATGATCGACCACAGATCCGACTAAGATGTTTGTATGACCTTGATGAGGGCGGCGGGTGGGGGTACCTATTTAGTTTAATAACTTAGCTTACGAGTATAAAATTGCTTCGCTAAATGTAAGGCTATTGTGTTATTCTGAACTTTTTGTGGGAGGAGGGTAGTGGTAACTATTAACTTAAAAAAATTAGTTTAAGAGTAGAAAAATGCTTCACTACAGATATGGCTATTGTGTTTTTCTGAACTTTCTAGGGCGGAGGGTATGTATTTACTTTAAATATTTCTAGGAGGAGGACGGGAGTTTTAGCGGAGTCTGGTGTAGAAAAATGGGGTATGTTAAATATTCAGGTAAACACACGATTAGAAATGGACATGATTTTTCAAATTTATGAAATAATGCTTATTTCACATAAAAAATAAAACCTTTTTACTATAGATTAATTAAATAGCACCGCCACTGGGTGATGAGACATCAGCTTTTACTGTACCACTTCTATCACTACAAGTGGAGTTCAGAAACGAACCTTCATTAGTTCTAGAGAATATGGAGTGGCCTCGAGGTTGTCTTAATGATGTTTTTGGGGACATGGCTAGCCTAGACGACTTAACTTATGATATTGACATGTTGGAGGACCCAGAGTGGGCAGATAGATTTATGCGTGAGCATTTAGGGGGTGTTACTAGTGCTTCTGAACCGGGTCCTCATAAAGAAATTCCAACACAGGACAATACAGGCTGGCTCGATCAATTGTCCCCAAACACCTTGTAATATGTGCTATCAGGCTTAGGGGACCTCATGCCATCTCCAACCAATGTAATTAAACAGACTGGGGGTGGTGTTATTGACAATTCTATGTCACCCCCACCATTCCGCTTAATGATATAGCTACTACTAGTAGTAGTAATACAGCAACAACACAAGTATCCCCTCTTCCAGATTTTTTTCTGTTCAACTCTGCCTTGCACCACACAAAAGTCTACAGCGCCAATTTCGGTGATCCCTTCAACTCTCTAGTGTCGGGGGATATAATAACAGGTCCCTCGGCCATTACACATTTATATAGTGATAAGATTCGAGCCATTCTTGAACAACAGAGGGGGGTTTGGGGATGGGGGTCAGTTTAAAAGCATCAATAGCACTATAAATATTTTTTTAAATGAGATTGTAAGTGATATTTATTCAAAGTACTTGCACAGAGAGATGTTGGCAATTCGCCAGCATTTATCAAATTATGGGGAGTTTTTTCTAAATTGGGATAATAGTATTCAAAGTAAGTGGTACAATTATAACGAGGGGGTAGTTTGTAGGCGTTTTTATATATTTTCAGCTTATATGTTAGTGTTTGTAGATTTAAAAGTGATTTTGATTTAAGTTTGGGGTTTAAAGTCGGGCGGGCAATTGAATTAAAATATCGTTGAGATTTAGATGGAATTAAGGGGATACAACAAAGCTGTTTCGATACGAGGCTGCAGTATTTCAAGTATGCATTTTCAATTGCAGCATACAGACCACTTCGAATAGATGCATCTAGGAAAAAGTTGGATAAAATGGCAGTTAATGGTAGGGAGGGTTCAAAGTTCCCCAAAGTAGATTTTAATTGTTTAAGTGGTCAATTTCCCGTGACACTAAAAGGAATAGATATTTTTGAGTGGGTTAATGCACATTTAAAGATTGGTGTCACGGTGTTACAGTATGAAACAGAATTTGAGGAGGGCCAGCGTTCCGATAAGAAGGGTGTACTATTTCCAGTTCGGGCTCCTTCAATTGAATCAGTAGAACATTGAGTGTGGCTTCTATACACTCCACCAACAGACTCCGATTCAATTGGTCATTTCAAACTAATTACGGATATTAGTAGGGTTTTGGGGGAGGGTAAAAAGGGGAATGTATGTTATTACTGTCCAACATGCCTCTCAAGATTTCGCGCTGATTTAAAGTTAAAGCATCACATGAAACATTGTAAACGTCATGGATACCAGGCTGTGGAGACGGTAAGCGGAGATAGAGCGATCTTACGTTTTAAAAATTTCCAAAACACGCTCCTGCAGTGCAATAAGATCGCTTTAGACTGCGAAGCTAAACTGACAGACGTGTGCGATCCGTCGAATTCAAATCGTGTTAAAATACATGAAACCATAGGGGTCTCTTACGCTCCCGCGCAACGAGATTCCAATAATTCCATGCAAGTGCTGGATGTAGTTGAGATGTTGGGTGACGTTGAAGACTGCATGCGCTCGGCATTGGCCAGTCTAATTAAAATAGCAAACGGTGCAATTTCGTGCCTTCATTAAACAAACTATCCTGTGCTCCTATCACCAGATGAGATAGTGGCCATTAAAAATCGTAAAATGTGTTGGGTTTTCAAGGGGGAATTTGATGATGGTGTTGGGAATGGGGGGAGGAGGAAGGTGATCGATCATGATCATTTATGGCAGGAAATTACATCGGGGGGGGAGTAACCTCAGGGGGTAGCACATCAGTCGTGCGATTTAAAGGTTAGACAGCAATATTTCGTACCTGTTCTTATACACAATTCCAATTACGACTTAAAGTTTGCTCTACCGGTGTTGGCCCGCATTGCCAAGGGTGGAGTTGTAGATGACGCATGTTTAGATGGTTCTTTTTCATATAAAATCATACCCAAATCATCGGAGAAGCTACTGCTGCTAGAATTCATGTGGAAAACAGTTGGCAAGGGTAACACGTGCCTGAATAAAATCTGTTTTTTATACTCTTTCAGCTTCTTCCCCAAATTCTTAAGTCAATTGATACAGGTACAGAAAAGTGACAATTTTGATAGCTTGCCCCTCTTCTAACAGCATGTCTCAGACGATGAAACGTATGATTTATTAATGTGTAAGGGTATATATCCATATGATTAATACAACTCTGGCTCGAGGCTAGATGAGGTGTCACTACCGCCCATTGAAGCTTTTTACAATTCTCTTACTGAGAGTGAGTGCACCACTAGTGAAAACGAATTTACTAATAGGGTTTGGGCAAAGGGCGGGTGTAAAAATGGGTGGGATTATTGTAAAATATACTTGGCCAGTGACGTACTCACTCTTCTAGACATTGTGTGCAAAAATACGGATAAAATCTATCGGGAGTTTGGGTTGGATTTAGGTTATTATATTTCCACTCCCCATCTGGTGATGGACTTGATACTTAAAATCAGCAAAGAAGAAATAGGTCTGATCGCCGATGTGTATCAGCATCTGTTTGTAGAGAGATCAATGAGGGGTGGGTATGTTTTTCACGGGGATTGTATCATAAAAACTGATCCGACCGGACAGCACACCGATGAAAAGTCGGACGCAGTTTTTTTGGATATGAATTCTCTTTACCCATCGGCAATGTCTCACTACTGTTTGCCGTGTGGCAATTATAAATGGCTTTACAGTCCATGTGCTTTGAATTTCCCCGACATTGCCAGTGTTGAGGAGAATGGGGCACAGGGATGGTTTTTTGAAATTGACGGTGAAATACCCATGGAAATCCATGACTCGGTAAAAGACTTTGTTTTTCCGTGCATAAATAGACCGGTGGGTAGGGACTCTCTGAGCCCCTACAATTTATCTTTAGTAGAGGACGGGAGTATGCACTGGGTACCTTCAAAACAAAAACTAATTGCCGATCTCAACCCGAAACAGAATATCGTTGTTCATCACATGATACTGAAATGGATGACGTCCAATGGTTTCAAGGTTACAAAGATTCATAGAACCCTCCAATTTGGTCAAGAGATTTACATGAAAACGTTTATTGACACCTTTGTCAGTAAACTTTCATAAGCGAAAGTGAAAGTTGAAAAAGAAGTCTATAAACTCATTTTGAACTCAGCTTTTGGTAAATTGAGCAAGAGCGTACGAAACAGAAGTCGATGTGACATTGTAACCAACCCCAAAGATTGTGCTCGAATCATTGCGGATCCAAACTTTACATCGTTCACAATCATTGACTCTGATATGCTGCTCCTATACCGTAACAAAGAAACATTGTTTTAAATAAAAATATTGCAGGCGGAAGTGCAATAACTGAAATATCCAAGAAACTCATGTTGTCATTTTATTATAATGTATGCAAGGTACAGTGCCCGATTGAGAGACAAGTTCAAGTGTATTGCGGGGACACGGATTCACTCCTGTTAGAAGTCAAAAATGAAAATCTATTGAGTAGTTTGGAAAATGGCAAGTACAATAGCTCACAAATTGACTACACTAAGTCGAACAAATCCCCCTACCCAGAGCAAGTGAAACGCCAGGCCCCAAATCAATTGTTAATGCTAAAATCTGAAACGGGTAGCGATCTTATATCCAGTGGTGTGTTTCCTGGTCCGAAGGTATACTGTGTGGAAACGCACAGCAAGGATATCAAACAAGTTTGCAAGGGGGTACCTACACACTTTGTAAAAAATAATTTCGACATGAGTGTGTATAGAAACTGTGTAGAACGTAGTTTAGTGCCAAGGGCGAAAGTCATGGTTATTCGCTCTTTACAATTTAAAAACTACACAGTTAGAGTTGAGAAAAACGCCATGTCGGAAATATCGGACAAAGTCTATTTACTTGAGGATGGTGTGAAGGTACTACCACACGGTAATTATTTATTTTCAGACCTTGTTGATTGTATTTTTTAAAGAAAGCAATTCTGTCTATAAAAATTATCTTCAATTAATTAAAAAAAGTATAGATTTTGGGAGAGTGTTTTTGGGTAATTGGGTGTTTTTAAATTCTTTTTAATTCTATTTTATATATAACAAAAATTTTTCAATGTGTGTGTGTGTGCAAGGTAGAGCAATTTCCACTATTTAATGCCCCCGGCCCCCCCGCTTCCCGGCCTGTGGCGCTTCCCGTAGCGCGCCCCGGCCTGCCGCAGTGGGTCCCCGGCCGCCGCAGTGACCACCCCCGGGGGTTGGGAGGGGGGGATCCCATACCAAATGCTGTAAATAAAAGTGATATTATTTCAAGTGCTTTATTCTAATAAATGTTGCGTTTCTTCTATGAATAAATAAACAAAAAAAAGTGCGTTTATTTAAGTGTTTTTCTCTGTGCCTACGTAAATTTTGTATTTCTTATAATAAATAAATTAAAAAAGTGTATTTTATCATGTTTAATGTCATTTCAGGTTCAATGTAATATTTTTTTTAAGAATTGTTACTTTTTATGCGTATAATAAAAGGAAATATGATTCTTTATTCGTCTTCTTCTTCTTCTTCTCATTCTTCTTATTGAACGGATTAGTAATCGTAGGGAAATTATTTAGTCATTAGACTGCTATAGTCTACAGTTAGTTGTCTAGGTGAAATGTTGAAGGAAACATGTATCAATTTAAAACACCATTCAGATCGTTTCTGTGCGGACCGTCAATGTCAGGCAAAACAACACTCTTAACTAAAATAATTAGAAATTGCGATAAAATGTTTGTGGAAAAGCCGAAAAAATCTACTATTGTTACAGTATTTGGCAGGAGTCATACGATAAAATAAAAGCAATTCCCACGATGGGATTGGTGCAGATACAATTCATACAGGGACTTGATGTTTTCACCATTATTGAACCAAACTCTTGGCTGATCATTGACGATCTGGTTGAATCTATTGAAAAATGGTCCCAGGAAATGCTACAATTGTTCACTGTTCGGTTTCATCATGAACAGATTTCCGTTACTCTGGTTCTACACAATCTCTCATCAGAGAAAGTGTATGCGAAAACCTGCATTGAACTGCACCTACTATATCATCTACAGAGTTGTTCGTGATTCTAGCTCGCTAATAACCCTCAATAAACAAATCTATCCAGGTGCCCCCAAATTTCTGCTCTCAGCATACAATCAAGCAACTAAAAAGTCCCACGGTTATATCCTATTGGATCTTAATCAAAATACAACCGAGGATCTGCGTGTAGTCAGATATATTTTTGACAATGAAATGACTGTATATCTCCCCGTGAACACTAAAAAGACCTATTAGTTGCTATCATGACACTGAAGAAACTACATGAAAATAGACATCTGTTTTCGGTTCTAAGCACTTCAAAACCCCTGCTTAGAAAAGTCATACTCAAACATGTTTTCGAAAATTTGTTTAAATTTGACTGAGGGTAAAGTTCAACTGCCAGAAGTAGTTAAGCAATAGGCAAAGCAACATCGTTCCATTGTACATACATGGGCCTCTAAAAAGATAGTAAAGAATTTTAAAAATAAACGACTCCTTCAGGCGGGTGGTAGCTTTTTCACACTTTTACTGCCAATAATTGCAGGACTTGTAAACATTTTTTTTTAAAAGAGAGAGCGAGTACTGAAGCCATATACCATGACTTCAATAAAACTCACTCTCTCACCCATCGAAAAGAATGAGGAAAACATCAGAAAATGTCTTTACACTGAAACTACCGAAAAAGTTAAAAACTGGTTTTGCTTCAAGAAGAACTTCGCCGGGTGGAAAAACACAAGGCCTATCGCTCGAAGGCAACAGCTGCTATTGATCACAAAAAAGAATCATCTCAGGATTCTGCTGCTGCTGCTGCTGCTGGAAAACAATTAAAGAAGAGGAATTGGATTTGATTTTATTTAAAATTGTAAATCTAATGCCCCACTCATATCGTTAACAAAGAAGACGACTCCTAACCTATCTAGTGGAAAGTGGTAAAGCTTATATTTAAGTTGAGAGCGATGTGAAAGGGATTTTAATTCAGGGCAAGATCTATAATCTAATTTATTTAATCTATGATATGGTTACAAATCGTAAAGGACTATTTTCATTTGACGCTCATCAATACAACTTTCTAAATACATTAAACTTCCTAAAAAGTCTTATTAGCAATAGAAAAATTCTAAAAAAAATTAAATGAACATGCATCAACATCATCATCGACAGCATTAAAACATGAAGATGAAGAAGCAGAAGAAGAAAAATATTTTAAATCAATCGCGGAAAATATTAACACACATAGTTGAAAAAACTTGATAATGGTGGCGAATGAAAAGCGAAAATTTTTGGTGTCTCCATCACCATCAAGTGCAAAACAGGCTAGTGGACATTAAACTACGTACTTTAGATCAAAACTTATGGAGCTATGACTTGTATCAATGACGATATCGGCTAAGCAGGGAGTTTAAATTCCCCCATCATTCTTCCCAAGGTCATTGATGTTCGCGCTTAAAATGTGCAAGACTCTCTAAAGAATTAATCCAGTCACACTCTGTATAGAAATCATAGACTTCGTGCCAATCAACATCGAAAAACTAAAGACATCTACCCATCGCATATGGTACAAGCAGATTTCCTAACTCTAGATGAGCTTCAACGGTGTTCCAAGACACCGTACAAGTACAACCTACTTACACACAGATTTTTTAGTCCCGTTAAATAAAAGCTTCAATTGCGAAAAAAAATAGGTGTCGAAGCTGCTAAAATCACTGAAAGCAGCCTCGAGTGTGATTCATATAAAAAATTCAAGCTGATTGCGGTAGGGAATTTGTTAATCCTTCTTTAGCCAAAGTACTAGAGAAATATTGTACACTGCTCTATCATAGTCATAGTTTTATAAAGGCTGCATTGGCCGAAAGATTAATAAGAACTATTTAACTTTAAATATCAATATTTTGTACATTTAAAAATAAATCGGCTTTAATTAAAGATTTGAATGATATTATGTTGATTTATAATCAATAACCGCTTCAATCGTTGTCCAACTCTATGCAAACAGGAGTTCATGATTCTGATTACTATACAATTGACACCTTTCTTAAACAATTTTCCAATGAAACGATTGTCAAGAAGAAAAATAAATTCAATGTTGGTGATACTGTTCGAATTAATAGAACAACTAATATTTTTGAAAAGGGAAATTACTTATGGTCCACCCAACTGTTTAAAGTGGCAAACATACTAGACACTAAGCCCATAACTTATCGCCGGAGTGGTACCAAAGATTCTCGGTGGCCTTTATGACTATGAACTACAAAAAGTTAAAATTATAGTGAAATCTATCAAATTGAAAAGATATTAAAGACTCGTACTCACAGGGGTAGGAGACATTTACTTGTTCGGTGGCTAGGATACAACTCTGATTTTGATTCTTGGATCGGTGTCGAAGATATTGACAATGCCCAATGATTTCTATGTAACTTTCATGTCCAATGTTTTCGATCCTCTCTACAACGACTTGAATACGACAAGTGATTTTTGGACAAAACTCTCCCCATCCATCAGATTTGACGGTTCGTATGAAGTGGCTCTTGTCAACTGTATTCTAAAAAACACCTAAGAAATTCTGAGAAAGGATCGTTTGTATTATATAAAAGTTATACCACTCAACTGCACACTCTTTATGGACTATGAATGGACTTAGGTACTCGAATATAACGAATATCCACATGCCAAATTGAAATATATTGAATATGATAATATGACAGATTTGTGTCGTACAATCAATAGAAAAATCTCATATCGTAGGAATGGTACATTCCATTTTAATTATTCATTGGAACACGATAGGATTTACATTACCTCACCTGTTGACACTAAAATAATTATTCTCAATGATAATCTGAGAGACGTTCTTGGCTTTAAACAGAATATGATCAATGGGAGAAATGCTGGCACCGTTTACGGGATGGATGAAGTTATTTTTGCTGATTATCCACCTGGTTTCGCCTCGGACTCTTGCATATTTCTCTATGCATCCTTTGTGGAAACATTGAGAGTCAGTAATTCAAATGTCTCCTTCTTACTTGTTGTGGGAGGAGAAACATCTCACGAACTTGTTCATCAATGTAATATGAAACATCTGCAGTATAATACTGTAAACACTTCGTATTTGGAACTCTGTCAGTTAACACTAAGAAGTGAATTGGGTGATCCTCTAGCAATAACACAAGGTTTAGCAGTGATTACATGTCATTTTCGACCCATTGTCGGCGACAGCACAATCACCTAAAATGAACAATAGAAGAATTTCATTTGTCTATCCCGATGTCGAATGATATGTTGGTGCTTTGAGTCCACGTCGAATAGGCAATGGAATTGACTACTACAAGGGGCATACTACAATGTCTGGCTATGGTCTTGGTATTTGGTTTGCTAAGCTATTTCGTTCTGCACTAACCCTTGGCAGAATATATCTTGTTCCTGTTGCATCTAATTTTGCTACCTCCACACTACATGACTGGGGTTAGGGAAAATATTTCAAGGAGAGTGTATAGGGCATTATTAGTTTTTCGTCATGGGCCTTTGGTGAAAAATTAAAATTCTGACAAAATCGGGAGAGAATAAAAAGGATGCGTGCGCATCATTCACTTATCAGTCTCAACCCAGGCCGGAAGCGAAGGATATCAACAAAGACTTTGAAACAACGAAGAGCAATAAGCAGAAGAAGAAGAAGAAAAAGAAAAAGATTGTTAGATCAAAGAAGGATTTCTTCTCTTAAGATGACTAATCTCCCCCACAAGGAATCATATCCATCAATCAGTTCCTCATTGAATCTATTCAATGCTGAAAATGTTGATGTCAGTGTCAAGTATGGCTACTATGAACAATTTCATCCTTAACAACCCTTCTCGGAAAATATACACTATCAAATATTTTCCAATGAAGACTATTTCATTGATTTGTCCTCAACATTTATTGATTTAAATGTTGTGGTGAAGAAAAAGTCAGATAATACACTCCAAATGCTGGCACTGGTCTCTCCTATGAAAACTATATTCTACACAACCTATTCAAACAAATTAATGTATTCATTAATGGAACATTGGTGAGCACTAGCAATAATTTATCCAACTATGCAAGCTACATACAATTTATGATGATGACACCAAAGCCATACAAGAAGTTGAGAGAACAATCATTGGGCTATGAATATCGATCAGGTGTTTAAACAGAAGGTGAGTTGAATACTGCAGTAACCCAAGAGTTTCATCTGGCTGGAAAATTAAATCATGAGATATTCAATATATCCCAATGTCTACCCCCCAATGTCAAGATTGACATAAAGTTACAGCTGGCCCCATCAATTTTCATTTTGAGAAAAACACTTCCTGCAGGACCCGATGCAAATCTCATTATCACATCGGCAATTCTCCACGTCCGAAAACAACAAGTTATGAGCTCTGTTGCACTGGCAGTGAAAAAGCAAAGAGCCAATGGTAACAACATTAAACTCCTTTTCCCCCATACAATCACCAATCAATATCAAAGTGTAACCAGCTCCCGTAACTCTAGCGATTGTTTGTGTATCAATGGCCAAATGCTCTTGAAATTGGTTTTAGTCTCTTCGAAGAAAGGCAGTGTTGCTGTATGCTAGACGAAATCCCCCAATGATTTTAATTTTTTTTTGTCTATCTAGTCTTGTTTGAAAAGTGAATGGTATTACATTGTACACTCTATCATTTGACAAAAAATCCAATAGAAGTCTGTACGAGTTGACCATGCAATCCCTAGATCATGACTCTCAACTATCTGAAAATTGAATAATCAATTGAATGCTTTCATACTAACCTGGGATTATAATGATGGCTTCGTTAATGATACGGGACTTGAATATACTGCGTTTAGGGAATGCACGCTTATAGTGGGCAGTGATTATTGCGTATTATGAGTGCGCCACACTATGCCCACTATTTCAATATGTAGCCTATAAGGAAATCATTACTAACGACAGTTTTCTCCTAGACCTAGCACCATGAACACAAACCAAATAATTAATGTATTTAGTATGGATCCATACATGCCCCTGTACAAGTCCTATTGCATACCTTCGGGCTTCATTGAAAAATTCCATGTGTTAACAAAACCCTCATCATTGTTAATAGCAGTCCATCGACATTGAAGACTGGTAATTGGCTATGCATCTTTCAAATATTAAAGAATATTGAATTTTTTTATCCTCTTCGCCTGTCGTATAAATTCGACGCGCTATGTATCACCGGCAGCATTGAAAGCAGTGGGAAAATTCTTATTCAAAATCAACGAAGAGTACAGGATTTATCGATAAAGATATGTAGATTTCATGCGCTACTTTTTTTTATGTTCAGATGTCGTGGCTACACCTACAAGCAGTTTCTCGATGTCTACGTTGATTTAACTTGTTTTACCGACTCTAGTTTGGTATATACGTACCCATGTATATAAGATGTTTCTTAGGGCCCTGATGTTAAAATGGTCTAAAAATAAATGTTAATCCTCTTACTAATAAAAATTTATATACACGGTAAAATGGCTTTTCTGATCTTTTTACCCCACCCTCTACTAGGTATAGGTATTTTTCGACAACAATTAGTGCAGGTAGATTATCTGAATTCACAGTGTACTGATCCTGATGTACTGCAATGTCGGGGTCACATTTTCTACAGTAGAGTGTAATTTCACTCTTGTCATATCTCTTTGTATAGTCAATGATACTATTCTCATTCATTCTATAGAATTCGAATGTTTCAATTTACCTATTTGAAACAATTTCACAAACAGTTTCCTCAAGTGTCAAATCACATTCCGTCACAGCCAAATAAAAATCCGTGGGTTTATAATCATAAGACCCATTGTCTTCACAACGCTGACGTAGAAACCATATTCTTTTGCTGTTCGAATAGCTTCATTGGTGGTCCAGCTTCTCCTCCCATAGCAATCTAAAACCACTACGATACCTATCTCGCATCTATAAACTAAAATCACGTTTATGGTTCTATCCAATCATACCGGGATATGTATTCTCCCACTCATTACATTTATCATAGTGACAATTGGAGCAAAGGTGGCCTCTAGGATGAGAGTCACACACCTCTTCAAGACAGGAATTACAACCTTTAATTTGTACAGCATATCCTCTATGCAATCTACACGGGTTGCATAATCTACACTTTTCATCATACTCATCAATCATTGTGCAATTCTCATGACCAGCTGCCCAGTGTGTACATACATAGGGGGCATGTATGGAACATTTTTTCATGTGTTGACACTCTCACTGTCACAGTGAAACTGAGCTAGCAAGAACAAAAACTTGTCTGAAATAGAGAGAGAGAAGTAAATCATCCTTGAGCACAATCTTTCTCATGAAAAAAAATCCTAAATTTCTAAACTTATGTTTAGAAGCATATCCACAATATTATTTTGCCATGTCGTAATCAATATATCAATAAATTGTGTAAATGAATTTGAATCACGGTGTAGAAGCTTCATACAATAGTATTATGATTGAGACTCATTTTCCATTATATCGACAATGATCCCCCGAGAAAATTTCTTTCTTTGAATAGACAGCTCTAGAAAATCGTCATCTAGAATCAAATGATTTTCCATAAACACTAGATTCCTCATGATTCGCTCTTTCTCAAATCTATCCATTTTTTAGAGTCCTAACTCTCTGACAAACAACTACATACTAACCAGAATTTCTCCTACTCTAGAAAACATACACTAATCTACTATAGAAAGAAAAATACCTTTGATTTAGAAACAATTTTATTGAACATAAATACAATAGTATTATTCACTGATGTATTTTGTTCTAATCAATATATTTCGATAGAACATCTAATACTGACCGAAGTTTATTTATATGGAGAATGTTAACTTTTTCAGCAAAACATAGTTGCTCCTCCTACTTGAATTTGCTTAATGATAGTACGTATTTAGAATATATATCGTTCTATTCAAGGCATAGTCTACAGCCAGCGGTTATTTCCACAGCCACATTGGGTACTCGTATATCGTTGCTGCTGCATTCGGCTCCATCATTAATCTCCAATAATGTAAATGCACCACTCATTTCTTCTCTACTAATATCCTCTCAAATAAACTATTCTCTCTGAATTCAATTATCTTACTAATATGAATTGTAGTGAAAACCATTCCTTTTATTCAAATCCCAACCACAAATCAAGTTATCGTATATTGAACAACCTCTAATGTATCTGATTGGCTCCTAAAAAATGTCTACGTCAAACGTTACATTCATTTTGCAATTCTTATCAATATAAAAAAAAAAAAAAACAGTTTCTTGTACGCTTCATATCTATTACACTTTTGAGCATATTCTTGTAGGGTTGAATGTAGGGTTTCAATCTATTATACTTTTGACCATATTCTTGTAGGCTTGAAAGTAGGTGTGAATGTAGGGTTTCAATCTGTTATACTTTTGACCATATTCTTGTAGGCGTGAATGTAGGTGTGAAAGTGTGCATGGTCTTGTAGGTTTTCTTGTAGGTTTTCAATCTTATATATGGATACTACTTACAACAGCACTGTCTTACATGTAAATTCTTAGAAAGATGTAAAGAGCTTCAATCCTATGATCGACACGATATATAATGTATTTAACTGCTGCACAATAGGGCAATCTTAGTAAAGAGCTAGTTTCTCCCCCGAATTTTTCTGGCTTGTCGATATGGAAATGATAATGGTGGGGATTTACAAGAAGGCCAGGCTATTTAACCACAAATCATGCCCTAATTAAGTGACGAAATCTTTCTTGGGACAATCAGCAGTCTTTTTGCTGACTTTGGGCCCCTCATCCGAGAATGACATCGCACCAAAATTTCTTTCACAATATTGGAATAAAAGCAGATATTTGTAGTTAAAGAACCTATGTAATATGCATCTAGAAGAGACATGGCTCGGGCAACTATAGGTGCGAGTCCGCTAAACTACGTAAATCACTCGACAAATAAACTTCACTGATGCAATTTTAGCAGTTATGCAAAACAAAAATAAATCTGAAAATTTGAAGGTTTTAAAATTTTTTGTATTATTTGTTTTTTCATGTTAAAAACAAAGAAAGAAACCCTGTTCGAATGATGATTTTAAACCAAATTAGGTAAAAAATCATTTCAGTAATAGCCCACATATCCCTTTAGTCTTAAAGGATGTATAAGCAGGGTGGCAGCCCCACTCATATTTGTGATTAAATAAAAGAACAAGTTTTTTTTAACTGCAAGTAAGGAGCGACAATAAAACTTAAAACGAACAGAAATTATTACGTATATTAAAGGGTCTGTCCCCTCCTCAGTGCCTCGCTCTTTACGCTAAAGTTTTTTATTGTTTAAAAATATAAATTTGTGAGACAGAGTCAAACTTTAGCGTAAAGAGTGAGGCATTGAGGTGGGGACAGTCCCTTTCATATGCGGAATAATTTCTGTTTGTTTTAAGTTTTAATGCTGCTCCTTACTTTCAGTTATAAAAACTTGTTTTTTTTTACTTAATTTCTAAACGTTTTTGAGTTAATGCAGGTTTTGATTTTGGCTCACCGTACATGAATAGTTAAAACAAATTTGCATACTAATTTTACTTTTTTTGGTTAGATGGCTCTCTCGAAAGTTGTTTAATTTTATTTACGAACGTTTTTATTAGTAATAAATATACATAACTTACGAATTATCTTACGTAACCAACTTTTATATTCGTACATTTTTATTACGTATATTAGGGGGTTTGCTCCTAGTCAATACCCCACTCATTACGCTTAAGCTCAAATTTTGTTCCAATTCTTTAAGAATGACCCCTTAATCACAAAGGCCGTTAGCTTGAATAAATAGTTGTGATAACAGTGCTAAAAAAAACTTTTGCGTAAAGAGTCAGGTATTGTCTAGGCAGCGAATTGAATCATATGCGTAATAATTTCTGTTCGTTTTAAATTCTGATGCCTTACTTTCAGTTGAAAAACTTTTTTTTTTTTTTTTTATTTAATCGTTTTTTCGTGGTTTTTTAAAGTCGTTTTTTAAATAATACTTCAAAGTCCGGTACCCCTTTAATAGCAATGTCCCTTCCCCCATGAAAAATTCCTCCATGGAAAGATCCTCCCATTTAATTTTCATTAAGGTTCTATGACTTTTAGTGGATGTTTCCCGCCTTTTTCAAAAATCAGGCAAATTTGCTCAGGCACGTAGCTTTTGATGGGTAAATACTAAACTTGATGAAACTTATATATTTGAAATCAGCATAAAAATCTGATTTTTTTTATGTATCTATTGGTATCAAAATTCTTTTTTTTAGAGTTTCGGTTACTATTGAACCGGGTCGCTCCTTACTTACAGTTCGTTAACACGAACTGTTTGATTTATTCTTTTCAAGTTTTGGTTTGTTCTAAATTTTATTTTTTCGCCGTTTTAGGTTTGATTTCGTTATAAAGTTGTGATATTCACGTTCGGTTAAAGTATTACTTTGTTTTACATTGTAATTTATAACTGTCTTAGGCCTGATTTTGTTCTACTGTATATTTTCCTCTTAAGTATACCTTCTTACATGATTTAGTTTATGCTTATAGACATTCATAGAATTCTCTTTTAATTATTTCCCAGTATATTTATGTTTCAAGCAAGGAAAAAAGTGTGCTACAACAATCAGACTCCCGACTGAGATTACGGTAGCTTTTTAGCAACAAGGTTGACTTTTATTTGTTTTTGTCTCGTTGGCATTTATTTATTTTTACCCTAAGAAAACTTTGTTGTTCTATTTAGATTAAAAAGAAGTTACTTTTTTTTATTTTAACTAAAAATCCAGGGCTAGCCATGATTACTGTCTTTTTACGGGGGGGGGGTCAATTATTAAAATATGGAGACAGAGAAGTGTAGGAGTGAGGAATGTGTACTTCTTACCTCAAAAAATTGATTGACAAGCTTGACAAGCATTTATCTACGCGTTAATAATATTATTTAGTAAATAAATATAAACGCTGTCTAGTTTTGGATTTAATTTTAATATGTTACTTGTAGACACGTACAGTGAAGCTCCATATAAGAGTTTCCCAGAGGCTCGGCATGAAGATGTCGTGATTTCAATGTGCCGTAGCTTGGCTGCAACATGGAACCTCAGAGCTTTGTCAACACTTAGTAGCTATGAATGGCCAAGGGAAAAATTTCGTAAGTAATTGATATTTTTTCATT